>NC_040895.2:13969458-14161958 GCF_900634795.4 Betta splendens
AAAGCTTTTCTTACTAATAACTATGTTCAGGCTTTAAATAGTTTTAGAGTTTTATCATGCAGTGTTAAAATGAATAAAGCAACATTCGAGCTACGACTGCTACTAGATGCGAGACGCTTGTTTCATTTACTGTACTCACTGATAAAGCGTGATAGACATACGTGATACAGAAGATCTGTTATGTAAATTGAAATTGTTTATCAACTGTACTGTCATCTTTCAACTGTTGAACACACCGTACGTCGTGTTCATCTAGTTATTCCGCATCCCATCATGGAACTTCTGAGCAGATTTTCTGTGATGAACTGAAGTAAATCAGAGCTGGCGTGAGGAAGACAGTCAATAAAACACAAGACCCCGGTCCTGGAGCTGAGCTCACGCTTCCGTTTATACTCAGAGTCTGTCCAGTTCATCTTTGCACTTAATTACAGTATTTACCTTTGCATCTGTGTGCAAAACCTCCTCTGCAGTTTGCACTGTATTGAACCTAACCCACTAGAATCTTTGTACAAAATGTCTTATTAGAACAGTGACATCACTGATGATGCTTTTATAGAAATAGGTGAATGGTACAAGGAAAAAGGAAAGGTTGTAACAGCATTTGAGGTAAGCACATCTGTAATTTTGTTGTGACATCTGCTGCTGCGCTATGATTCAGATGTTCCTCAGCTCAATTAATCCAATTATCATCTCTTCACTGATCAGTGAGAAAGTCAGACCTGATGATGAATCATCCTCATCATTGCACTTCAGCATCAGAGGTTTAGAAGTTAGACAGTAATTTTTTTGAATAGGCCGATGACATCGGTAATGACTAATCTCATCATCACGTCATTATGCTTCAGATATAGTTTTTTTATTTTTATTTCAATTTGAACATTTTCAAAAACAGAATCCCAGTATGAGCTAAAACACAATCGTTTGACCACAATAATAAGTTGATGAAAGAAACCTGCCCAGCTCAAAACAGAACTTTGTGTTTTTCTATTATATTGATTTTTCAAAAAGCAGAGTCTGTGTAACATAAAAGACTTCTTCGCTGGGAATTCGGACCCTGAAGACATAAACGCGTATGTCTGTCCGCTCGCACGCTCCTTTTGGGGCTAAATGCGCTCAGCGTGACTCGTTTTTTAACTCAACCACGCGTTGCCATCACAAACACGAACACAGCGTCAACTCCAGCGAAGAAGCAGTCATCAAAGGCTGAGACTCAGGCGCGTCGTTTCCAATATGATGCAGTGTTTTACTTTGACAGCACGGTGCTGGTAAAAACACTCGGATGCTCAAATCTTCAGTTTAAGGAAACAGCCGTGCGTTGCAGAGGCGCGCGTCCCGACTCCACGCGTGGATCAGTTTCCTGACGACCACCCATCAGCAACCACGCGCGTCAGGGGGCGGCGCGTCGCGCTTCACGCTCCCGCAGACGCGCGATAGGAACGATGGAGATAAATCTCCGCTTAGTACTGAGCCCGAGCAGAGGCAATCTGTCATGGTTGAACTGTGCCATGACTTCAATTTCTGTGGGAGGACACTCGTCCTGCTGTCGCGTTTGATTGCACAATACAGAGTCTGGGGCTTTTTTACCTTCACTGAAATACCAATAAACAAACAAATGACACTAATAGAACAATAGGAAAATAGACAGCAGCATGAAAGGTTGGAACCCGTGGTGCCATTGATGCTGTCAGGTTTTATAAGACTGGAACTTGCTTTTCAAATGGATTAAGGCACAAACCAACTTCTTTGTATACAATATATTGATGCTCACTGTGAGGATGTGGTGTGTGCTGCTTTGACAACGCATCACTCAGAGGCTGCAGACACAGCTCTGACATCTACACAGGGCTGAATGATGAGTCCTTCCAAGGTCACTGATAATTGTCCGTTATTAGAACGCCATTCGTCATAGCGGCACGTCTCACATACGGCTCCAGTCAGCAGTTTATTCGCTCCTCCAACTCCAGAGTCACTGGAGGAGATTTAAAGCGAAAGAGAGGAAAACAATGCGTGAGCCCCCGGGGGGTGGGAAGGGGGGTGCTCAGCATAATGAGGGACGCAGGACATCAGAGCGTTCCAGTCGTGACCCTTCGACGTGTGTCAAATGTGAGTCTGAGCTGCTGTGCTGATGAGCAGCGATGAGTCACGCGTCAATCATCAGTATAAACGATTTCAAAGTTAAAACGCAACCACAGTCTCACTTTTGAGTGTTATGACACGGGCACCATTTTGTCCTTATAATGTCCTTATTGCATTTGCATTTTGACATTTGGTAATAATCCTTGTCGCGGCTGAAATGGTGACATTTAGCGTTCTGGGTGAAACAGCCGTAACAGGAAGCGAGCGCCGGCCAAACTTCCAGCTCCCGGATCGGGTTCCGTTTCTAAAATCAGACTCGGTGCAGCATCGCCGTCGCGTCCTGGAGTCATGTTCAACGAGCTGCATCTCTCCTCCCTCGTCATTAAGGAGCAGCAGCAGCAGGAAGCGACGAGCAGGTTTCCTAGAACCCGTCCGCTGATGATGCTTCCCTTCTGTCAGGGAGGGAATTAGTGCAGCACATCTGAAGTTTTCATCTACTGTAGCAGCATCTGCACAAATTAAGATTAGCGTTGGTACTGTATGACATCACTTCCTGTCTGCTTCCTGTCTCGTTTCCTGGTAAATATTCACCTACACCTGTATTTGAGGACTCAGGCTCTTGTTGTTGTGTGTTGTGTGCTTCAATTCTGTCTTCGTTGTGTGTTCGCTGCCTTTGGCACCGACACGCCTCCTCCACGGCGCTCCCACCTTGACAGCGTGCTTTAAAAGGCTTCATCCTGACATAAACTCAATTCTGTGCGCGTCCACTTTAGCTGTCATGCGTCGTCTTTCAGCCCTTTTGCCGCTCACAATATTTCTGCTCTTTCTCTGATGGAGTCATTGTGTTTGCACAGACTAATCACGACTCCTCCACGTGCACAAACACCACCGAGGACCGCATGTGGGGTAAATGTAACCCAGGACCACCCATCCAGGCCTTTAAGCTGAGTGTCTGGCTGTTCCATTAATTATGAGCCCAGTCAAGACATGCTGTTTTCTGATCTCCTGGGGGACACAGGTTTGTGATGTAACAGCAGCTGAATATGTGACATTATTTTTACATCTCTTTTTTATATTACAAGCTTCTGCATCAGGCAAATCAGAGGAAACGCATGTGCGCTTCCAGGTATCGCTCAGTGCGTTCTGGCCTGACAGTAATTGTCCGTTTTCGCGAGACGTGAGCTCGGCTGTTCATTCGACCTCTGTGAGAGAAACTTATTCATGTGTAACCACCGTTGTCCAGAGAGCGGCTCTATTGTCTCTGGACCCTTTCTCTGCTGAGGCGTCCCCTAATGAAATGACCCCATGGATTTCCCTTAAGCCGCGGGCTCTCAGCCGGCTGAAACAAGGATTGTGCGTGTGTTTTGTTCCCACTCCTCCCGCTGCACTTCCTCCGTCCCTTCAAATGGCAATTTCCTTACGCGTCTCCGCTAGATTTCCTCTGTGGTCGGGGGTATTGACTGAGCGACTCAGCGCTGGAGGAGGACAAACATGGTCAGTGAGCTGCAGTCACATCCGGCTGCGTTTGAACGTCACGCGCTCCTCGCGGAGCGTCTCCGTTTTCTCCGGGGGCATAAAACAGGCAGTCTGCTCAGAAATAACAGCACCCCGGGCGGCGTCTTCACTCTGCTTCGTCTTTAACCTTCTCCGAGCTCCTGCTCACCTTTAAAAAGGACACGTCCCCCCCGTGTCACTTCAGACGTGCCCCGCTCCGGTCTCAATTATTGCCTGATGGGATTTCTAATGGTGCCTCGTGTCACAATGGATCTTAGTGGCACAGTTTTATCGCACGCAGGCTTCACTGCAGGTGACAAGAGGGTAATGAAAAGGGTGGAATCGGCTCAGGTTCGTCTGAGGGTTTATAGGAAACTGACACAAGGCATGAGAGCGATAATGTCTTTATTTCATATTGAGAAAATAAGGAAAGTGGTTGTTTCATTTTTGCCTATTCTTCCAGTTGGTTCCTGTACAACATTAAACTGTAGATCTGTGAGCAAAAGAATAGAAATTGACTGTAGCTTCATGCAGAGCTCCATCGGTGGCAGAGGAGACCACTGTCTGAATGTGCTCCTTGTGTACTGGGCAGCAGTGGTAAGCATGGGCAGCATGTTAACTGGGGACATAAAGGCCAGTAAACACCCAGTAAACAAAAAAACCAGCAACGAAACAGCATCTCGTTCCAGCAGTCGGAGATTCAGCTAATGAACGAAACTCCAAAAACCCTTATCGCAGCTTTAATTCTCTGATACCAATCTGAAGTTTCCTTCCGATCCGCCTGTCGAACATCCACGAACTGTGTGCAGCCATTGTAGCCGCTGATCATTAGACAGATGGTGGGGAATGACTCACTGTGATGCTGAAGCCGCTCACATCAGACGCTCATTGAGCGCCAGCGCTGCACATGAACTGCGGTAAAACGTGTGTGTGTGTGTGTGTGTGTGGTGTGTGTGTGTGTGTCTGTGTCTGTGTCTGGTGTGTTGTGCGTGGTGGTGTGTGTGTGTGTGTGTGTGTGTGTGTGTGTCTGTGTCTGTGTGTGTGCGTGTGCGTGTGTGTGTGTGTGTGTGTGTGTGTGTGTGTGTCTGTGTGTCTGTGTGTCTGTGTGTGTGTGTGTGTGTGTGTGTGTGTCTGTGTCTGTGTCTGTGTGCGTGTGCGTGTGCGTGTGTGTGTGTGTGGTGTGTGTGTGTGTGTGTGCGTGCGTGTGTGTGTGTGTGTGTGTGCGTGTGTGTGTGCGTGCGTGTGTGTGTGTGTGTGTGTGTGTGTGTGTGTGCGTGTGTGTGTGCGTGTGTGTGTGCGTGCGTGCGTGCGTGTGTGTGTGTGTGTGTGTGTGTGTGTGTGTGTGTGTGTGTGTGTGTGTGTGTCTGTGTGTGTGTGTGTGCGCGTGCACCCCCACAGTCGACTCTGCCTCCGCTGAACGATATGATGCAGCTGCAGAAGAACAGAGCCGGTGTTTGTGTTTGTCTTTTAGCTTTTTTAGCGTCGCCTCATGTTCATGTTTCCTTCTCCTCCATCAGAACACAGAAAACGTCACATCTGTTGAAGCTTGTTGCGTCGTGCATCGTCGCATCGACACTTACTTTTAGCCCGTTCATTGGTTTCTATTAGACCGTCAGGGTTTAACGGGATGTGAATGTCCATCATGTGAAGCGGCATTTAATGGTGTGTGTGTTGAGAAGAGGAAAACTCAGATCATTAGCACATCCTGCCATTATTAATGCATGAACATGTCTGTCTTATTTCTACATGACTTTTACTAAATGTAGAATCAGGCTCAGGTTCCAGTTACACTATAATTGGTGCAAGTGACACTAAAATCATGTGAAAATACTTTTCCAACACAAAGAGGTGGAGTGAAAATCTGATAACTTTTTACAGCTTACATAAAAGACATTATTTCTGCCGGATGAGACCATCGCTGCCTGAGGAGCTCCTTGACTTTCCTGATAATGTGAATCATAGCATGAGACAGTTTCTTGGAGACAATCAGATCTTTAAAGTGTCTGAATGACTGTGAGACAAAAAAAAAATATTCTGCGCAGCCTACAGCAAAAACAAATACAGCATTCCTGGACCGAAATAGATGTTGTCCTGCTTTTTTTATGGGTTTTGTGAGCAGCTCGACATGTTGGTTTAAGGATGCAGGGAATGCCACAGCATTTGAGGCCAAGATTCCCAGGAGGTCCTCCTTTGGTCCAGTAGCAGATGACTGGCCTCCACTGGCAGAGCTGCAGTCATTATGGCGGTGCTGGTTTGCGCTGATGAACTGACTTGTGAGGTTTGAACTCCTGCTACCTGTTAGTCTGGTTAATGAGGGGCCGCGTGTGAGCGCACAGCGAAGCGTTCGGCTCATTCTCACTCTCTGCTGCCATAAATTAACCACATCAGACAGTGGAGTGTTTTTCTGTGGGTGGTGGATGATTCATTACTCGTTCAGTTCAGTCTTGATGCAGCTGATTAAAGGAGTTGCTGACCCCGACTGCCCTTTCAATTTTTCCACATAACAGCAACTTCTACTACTACTACTACTACTACTACTACTACTACTACTATTGTATTTCTGTGTGGAGTTCACGGTACATGTTCTCCCAGTGTGTGTGGCTTCGCTGCCGCTGCTGCAGCTTCCTCCCACAGACCTAAGACCCGCTGTCAGGTTAATTGGAGACTCTAAACTGCCTGTGGGCGTGAGTGCGAGCGTGACCTGTCCAGAGGATGAAGCCGCTCCGATGACGAGTGAGTGACGCGCCTTACAGTCAATCAGTACAAGGCTTTTGTGGCCTCGTGTGATGCAAACAGGCGATAAAAGACGTTTTTTTTTTAATGCCTACATGTGCATTTAAGCTATAAAACATAAAGTTTACACATTTTAAAGGATTGTGACTTGCACTGGGGTTGCCTGATGTCAGCCAGTGCACTCAGACCCCCTGCTGTGGCCCTGTGCCTTCTTGTGCTTCCTACACGCTGTGGCTTAATCACAAGGTCTGTGCACAACGTTTGGTGTGTGTCTGCCTCTCACCCACTCACTTAGCCTCCTGCAGAGGCGAGGGACACGCTGCACACCTCCAGACTGGGGATCCTTCCTAACTTTGTGAATAATCTACACTAATCACCTCTGCTTAACACACACCCTGAGTATGTGACACAGTAAACAAGGCTTTTACCTCCTTCTGTGAATAATAAAAACCACCATGTGATTTCTTCGTGTTTATAGCAGACAACCGATACATGTTCCAGAAAGGCTTGCGAATAGATGGAATCCGTTCGGTTTAAGCACCATAAAGATTATCAGAACATTTAGACAACTTCCTGAACTTAGTCGAGCGCTGCCCACTTTCCTTTCATTCTTTGTTCCTTCTCTTTTTGTCCAATTTCTTCTAGCAGCTCCGCAATTATTAAAGGCTTTAACTCTGAGCCCAGATGCTTTTGTAACGAGGCTTTGTTCTGCTGCCACATCGACAGAAGCGGCAGCAGTGGGTGGAACGCATCTTAAATGATTTTTAAAATTAATTATTCTTTGCGCTTCACTTAATCAGTGTGGGAGAATAAAGGTGTTAACGCCTTATGGACTTATCGCTTGGTAATGTATTGTTCAGGCACGGTTATCTGAACCGCTCATTTGCCTTTTACCTCACACACAAACCATAGGCATTCACAGCGCGGAGGAAGAGACTCGCTGATGTTTTCATTTTAAAATGCACAGCATTTATTGCAATATAATCACAAATGTATTTAGCAAAAATCAGACACCGTTTGACAAAAATAAATAGATTTATACCTTTTAAAGGCTCCATAATGTCACAGTAAAGTCAACACAACATCCTTATTGGCCGTTGTTGTCCAAATAAGACATTTTTACACACAGCTGCTCACGTATCATGAGCTGGAATGTTAATTACACGTCACAGAATAGCTGGCTACTGTACCACATTCAAATAACACGTCGCCCTGTTCGCCTGATGTACCAACTCAGCGTGGTGGGAAAACACAAAAACATTACCTAATACTTTCCTTCAATATGACCAAGCTGCTTTACAGACTGTCATCACACGCAACCAACCCATAAAATACTCAAACACAACATTTTCTCCTGTCGGGTTGTGATAGCATCAGATTTCATGATCATAAAAGGCACTTTAGAATGCAGGCCTCACAGCTACAGTACGACATAACGTCACATAAAACAATGGCGCCGCGCTCCCAACCCCCGCATGGTTACAGTGAGAATCAGTGTCAAATCGCTGCTTGAACGCTTACAGTACTCTTCCCAGGTAGAGAATCAGCAATGAGGTCAGAAGTTATGAATCAGTCAGTCATTCACTTCAGGCAGGAGGCAAACCGGGTCAGTACCTGCTCCTCATTTGCACCCGCAGTGACTTGAGGTAATAGAAACACTCCATAACATCTGGGTCGATACGTCACCGGTTTGATGAAAACTTTGACAGTAACAGAACGTTAATACTTCAAATTTACGACTCAGCCCATTTCTGAGATTTGAAATTGCGGCTGTTTTGTTCCCAACTGGTTACTGACACATTTGACACCATTAGTCATCATGTTACTGTCCATGTTAATACAAAGTCACAGTTTGCTACAAAACCAACCAACTAAAAACTACTGTATGAACCTTTACAGGAAAAGGCTGTAGCGATATAGTTAATGCCGTTACAATCTACTGTACACACACAACCTACAAAAGTGGTGATCTGTTATTTCCAATCACAGATATTCTATTATTTTCAACTCGCTGTCCGTTACTATGAGTCTCCGAGCCAAACGTGGCTTGTTCTTCTGTGGCGCAGACCCTCGGTGACATGAGCTCAGGAACTTCAAGAACCGTCCTCGGCTTGTTTGTTGTTCAGTCCGGTTCTTTTTCATTTATATTTGTTGACAGTAGCGAAGACACGGACTCAGAACCCGGCAGGAAGAGTGATTAAGACTTCTCTGAGCGTCTCTTCCGGTGTCCCCTCGATGAAAGACGTAAATTCCCAAACTCACTGACTCTGGAAAAACACCCTGCATGTTTCCTGGAACCTCTACGGGCCGAGCAGCTTGTTGGCGGACGATGGGACGCTGTTGCTCGGGCCGCGTGGGTCGCGGCCCCCTCTGCGCGTTGCTCTCCATCCGCAGGGAGGTACGAGTGGAGCGGGCTGCGCTTGAGGATTTTGTTGGCCAGCAGGCCGCAGGTCTTCCTGTACTGGTGCCGCAGCAGCGAGTAGACGAAGGGGTCGCTCGCCGCCTTGCTGTAGGCCAGGCACTTGGCCAGCACGCCCCAGTGGGAGCTTATGGGCACCGGGGAGAAGAGCTCCACAATTCACCCCGAACGAAGCAGAGGGAGAAGAGAACGCAAACACCGTCAGTGCTGTGATACTGAACGTCATCATTCACTTCCACTGAGGCCTGTGTTAGGGAATGTACAGTACACCGTGGGTGCCAAGTCATTTCTGATGCTTCGGCACTTCTGTCCGATTAGAGCAGTTCTGCAATGAATCTGTGGCCTGACTCTCAATTTGTCAGAGAAATTAGAGTCACGACAAAGACAGGACCGTCGGGAACATTGGTTTATGGTTAATCTGTCTTTTAATTAGCCTGATCTCTAATGTGTCTCAGCACAACACGGCTCCTAATGTGCTTTCCTTTTCTTTCCATAACAAAAACCTAACAGCTTCTGACAGGTTGCCACCACTAATACTGGGGCTAATACTAATGAGAGCCAGTGATACGATCACTGACTCATTCACTGTCTCTCTCTCGCTTTGTCTGGCTGTCTCCCTCTCATCTTTCCACATACTGCAGAGAGGCTCAGTGACAAGGACTAGAAATGTGTCTGGAATTAATGTCCTATGACATTTAAAAAAAAAATAAGCTGTTTGAATGGCAAGATTTCCTGAGACTCATCATCAAACATAAATCTTAAATGGTTTTTAGGTAAGCCACAGTAGCACAAACAATAAGGAACATGTCAAATGTGTGGATTAACTCTGTGGAGAGTTGTACTAATACTCAAGATGGGTAATAAACTATTTATCTATTGCTAAGTAAAGGATAAATGTGCAGTTTATCTCCCTGCTTGGATGAGGATTCCCACACACAAGCTCACATGTAATATTTTAAATCTCCACTCACCTTGTGAGGACATAGGGGGTGAAGCACACCACGAATGTGCCAATGAATGTACTGATTTTCTTGGTGGCTCGCTGCCTCCTCCGCTTCTGCTCATCCAAGCATTTCTGGCGCACACTGCCAAAGCACACAGGTACCATTATCCGCACAGGAGGCTCGATCAGAGACGCGCAGACATAATGAAGCAGCCCCGGAGGGGACATAGCACGGACATGAAGGAAGCACTGAGCTGCCTGCTGTTATGTCTGAGGATTATCCTGGACACATTTCAATTCTGCATAGGTGAAGTCATTTAAATAAAAAAAAATACAGTGAAACTAGAAATAACTACAGTAAATGATGAATGCAATGAAAGTGATGTAATCATGTAAACTGAGTGACACTGAAGGAGCTCAGTCAAGAGCTGATCAAGAGGATTTTGTGCAACGCATGTTTTAAAGTGTTCGGCTGCAAACTAAAAAAATTACGTTTTTATTTAACATTATTTTTGCAAATCGTTGGATAAATTGGTAACAAATATTAGTGAAGTGTGTCATGTACAGTACATTCAGTCATGACACTTGAAGATTTTTTTATAATATACAACGAATCACAAAACTGGAGCCTAGTGTTTTGCAGTGAAAACAAATTAAAGATAATAGTCAAAACAGAGTCATTAGTCATTAACAGAAAATCTAACGCAGTTATTTCTGATTAGCTGATGTTTAATTGTGTTTTTTGGTTGTCACACAGACTGATTTCATTGCCACGCATTTTAAATGCTCCTTCTTAAACGATTTCAGTCAAAGGTGACAGGACACGGACGTTTCAATGACGGACCGGCGACTGTTTACCTGGGATGGATGTCCACAAGCAGCACCAGCGTCTGCATGGTGATCACGTCGATGCGTTTGCAGTGGAGCCGCGCCACTTTCAGCACTTTCAGATACGTTACGCACAGCACGACGAGCGTGAGGAGGAAGGTGAGCGAGTGCAGAGCCACGGTGAAGACGATGAACTGCGTGCCGGCACCCTTCGCGCGCACGTTGCACAGGGTGCACGACGCGTACAGGTGGTGGTAGCCGACCCACGAGCGGCACGTGGCCACCGTGGAGAAGCACAGCGAGTGGATCCACGTGTATCCCAGCGCCACCACGGCGTCCCGGTGCCGCATCCTGGAGTGGTAGCTCAGCGGGAACACCACGGCCACCCATCGGTCGATGCTGAGCGCTGCCATGCTGAGCATGGAGTTGGTGGTGAGAAAGGTGTCGAGGAAGCCCACGATTTGACAGAAGCCGTCTCCCCCGGGGTGGCCCGTGGTGATGAGCCCCACTAGAGTTATTGGCATGCTGGACACGCTCTGCAACAGGTTGCACAGCGACAGGTTGAGGATGAAGAGGCCGGGCACCTGCTTGCGGATCTCCGGGTTGTACAGAAAGCAGATCAGCACCACCACGTTGGACAGCAGCGACACGACGATAATCCCCACGATCAGCACGGAGGCGACGATGTCCGCCGCGTCCATGGCGCGTCCGCTCAAATATCCCGACTTTTGATACGCGCATCCACGGTCCCGAAGCCCGCTGTCATCGTGGAGTTGCGGTGTTTGTCCTGCGTACTTTCCACACGCTCCAAATGCCTTCCGTAACCGGAGGAGTCCCCCCGACGGCGTCCACGATTCGGCAGAAGGACGGTCATAGAGAGAAGCCTCACCTGATTATTATGGGAGTGTGGGGAAGTCCGTGTGGGGACAGTCTCGCGGCTGGAGGCTGGTTTGTGTGAGGCGCTGCGGTGGTTTTCACGCACCTCTCTCATCCCACTGGTCCGGTCTCTTGGCTGAGCAGTTGCGCATTGGCATATTGGGCAGCTTTGAAAAAGTCCTTGGAGCGAGCCGTCTTCCGGGCTTCTTTTATAGAGCTACGAGGCGGAATGCCGAGCCTGTTGCTGAAACCCTACTCACAAATAGCGTTTTGGTGTATAAATAGACGCACGACGCACGACTGCGTGGCTGTTGGTAGGACTGATGTCATGAGCGTCACGTTCAACACATCAGTTCTAGTATGTTATAGTTCGTGAATATTACCAGGCACAGATTAATTTGTCAATTAACCATTTTTGCCCAGGTGACTAGACATGAATAATAACTCATTGGTTAAAAATAATTCTAAGCAGCCATCATTGTGGTTCAACGTGCATCTCAGATGTCTTTGAGGAAACACACTTTCCCATCAGTGCAGTGTTTCAAGCCTTATATGGTGAATAAAATGGACGTGATGGTCTGTTCCATCCAGACTGACAGTACCACAGACTGGTGTGTATGGTTTCCAGCAATGCTAGCGGGTCCCATGACCTGGAAACATGCTTCGCTAGCAATATGAGCAAGTGGGACGGGCCACAATGACCAACACTTCTGTCGTTTCTGCAGGAGTGTACTTAAGGGGAAGGTTCAGGCGAAGTCATGGGTCTATAATAACCAGCCGTGGGAAAACAGGAAGAGTCCTGTGTGTGCTTGAAGGATCTAATATAAACAAACCTTGTAGACAAATTGCCCCTTTTGTCTACTACAGAATTAACATACAGTACATTTTGAGCAATATACAGTAAAGATAAAGTACTAGATCATACATTTATATTTTATATCTACCGTTTTATATGATCACATCATATAATCACCCCTGACAGCTTCATTTGTTGGGTTTAAACTGGTATATTATTTAATTCATTTCACAAAAGGGCAGAAAGCAACACATTCTCCTGCTCATCATGCTGGGAGAGGACATAAATAATTATCTGTCAGTTTGACTACAGTCACTGTAGTCACTGTGTTGTTGTAGTGGGTGGGGGGATCTGCAGTGTAAACAATGTGTAACGTAAAGCATGAACTTAGAGAATGACCCTTCTCGTGTGAGGACTGTGATGAATAACCACTTCATCATAGTAGTCATATACTGTAGCTGTTTCTACTTTCACTTATTCTCTGAATACATAGGGTCATTTGCAACTGTCACAGACCACCATACATCTACGCTCTGAGAATTTCAATTAACATGTTCAATGAGACCTCCCAGTTAGGATGAAAGTTTAAAATTACTCATTTACAAAAAATCATTCGCCTCAGATTAGTTCCAGGACCAAAATTAAAAGCATGGATGTGATCCATAATATTTAATTGAAAGATGATTTCTTCACTGTACAGTTACGAGGATAGAATACATCGGTCTATTTGTTCTAACAGTGGAGACATGCGCAGCTGTCCAGCCATCCTGTAAATTACCAGCGATGACAAATTGCCGATGGTGGCAGTTCAGATTTTCTAATTATTTCCACAGAATGAGAAGTTTTTCGCTTCTGCCTATTCCACCTAACAAGGGACCAGGTAGTGAAATACAGTGAATATTTTAAACACCATCTAGGCAGTGCAGAGTTCACCTAACCAGGAAAGTGTGTTACTAATTTGTTTACTAAATAAACCCAAGAAGACACCCAAGCCACATTTTAAATAACAATTTCAACAAATGTAATATTATCGAAATAACCTTAGACAATATTGTAACAGTTAATTCGTTTTTCAAACTATAAACTAAGTCTGAGAAAATTAATTGAAAATCCTATTATGATTTGAAAACGTCTCCTAGTGCTGCCATCTAGTGGTAAGATTCAGGAAAAGCTGCGGCATTGCTTTGTTATGAGATCAAAACAGCGCTTGTTTTCAGTAGGATGATAAAGTTTCTATTAAAAAAACAACAACAAAACATTGGTTTCCACACTAACAGTTGTACGATAAAACGTTGTAACCTCTTCGCAGGTTTCCGCTCTGTCTTTCCTGTCCGCAGGTGCCAGGCCGCCATCTTTGATTTGGTTGGGTTTGGAAACGTAACCAAAACATACGATGCTCAATTAGATAAATATGGAATGTGATGTAACGCTGATTAATAAAACCTAGAACGTGCTACTGTCTGCATGTTTCCAGGAGCCGTGTAGGGATTATAAAGGCATCTTCAGAACAAAGGTAGGCACAATTAAACATGGGGTTTCCAACAATTTCATTTATTAACTAGCTAGCATGATACCTGAATACATGATAGACATTGACTCAGACTTGGTTCCAAGTTTTACAGCAAATTGATTTTAATCAAGGCAGGGATATACAGTATGTGTGTGTGTGTTTGAGTAACGTCAATGAGTATTAATATGTTTGGCAAATTAAATGTTAGCGGTTAGCATTTGTGACAAGCAATAGCAATTTACAGGCCAGTTTGAATTGGTGGTTACTATTTACATTATGTCAGATACAGTAAATATTGAAAATGTTTGAGTGACGTGTGTCAAACCTATGTGTTGTGCATGTGCTGTTTATTCTTTTTCAATTCATGTAGTTGAACTGTTTTTTTTTCTCTACACCTGTAAGTCAGACATACTGTAATGTTTGCATTCGTTGTGAGTTTCCATCCACGATTCAAGTGGGCTTTCTACTGGCTGAGCTCCAAACGGGTGGTTGGCTCTCGGCTGCACATGCATTCTCTAGGCGGCGTTAATTGTGCTCACCCATCTGCTTTCATGTCCTTTCTCTGGTATTAATTGTGGCATTGCTGAACACAGTCATGGCAGTACGCTGCTCCCAAATGGGGGGTTGCTTATGAGCCATAATGAGGAATTGCAGTAGTTCATGTCTGGAAATCCATTCACATATTTGTCTTTCACTACGTGTGTGAGAGAGTTCCATGTTTCGTTAAGCTAATTGGCTTTACTTCATTATCTGTCTTAGGTTGATGCAAATTTGTGTTTGGGTACCTAAACCTAACCCAAGTACAGAAATCATAAAAAAATCAATCATGTTAAATATTATTTTGTCATTTATAAAATAAGGAGGTTGATAAGGAATATGTAGTAGTAGTGATAATAATAATAATAATAATAATAAAACTCTCAGGCTGCAGCCCCAACTAGCTCATGCATAATTTCAGGAGCTGTCTTTTTGATGCATTCTTTGTTTGTGCACGGACAACTGTCTGATTTCTGCAAAGTTAGCTCTACATGCACAGCCGATCTGCTTGCTCTTTGTAATGTAGTTTGTTTTTCGGTGGGTGATGATTGTAAGAGGAACATACAGTAGGAAAACAAGTTGGCGTACAGAGTCTCTTTTCATGATCCAGTGTTACAGATCAACAGTTCAGTCCTGTTTGTTATGGGTGTAGTTTGCCATTTCACTGATGGGTTTGTTTTGTAGGAAGAGCAGGACTTTCACATGCACTAACAGCGTGTGTGATGTCACCTTTGTGTATTCACAACCGATGCTATCACCATTATCCTGAATAAGGCTATGTGTGGTTAAAAAAGTAGACAATAACATGCTACTAGTAAGAATATCAGCCTCATTATTGCTTAAACAGCTGGTTATTACAGTAGATAATGGAACTAGTCTACGGATCCATTCGATTCCCTTTTATTCTGTTTGTGTTGTGTCCTAAGTCATGCATTAGACACAGCCAAGAAAACAAAACTGCAGCCTTCATGTTACCTTCAGTATCTTCCACACAATGATCTATACAATTTATTAGTTCAACTTATCAGCTCATATGAAAGAAAGTGACGTGTAAACTCCTACATAATGAGCGAATCATGGAAGGACTTACATTTACACAAGATTGATTTAAAAATAGTGAAAGAGATTGCTGGTCATATGGGAACTTGTTTTTATGCCATCTCAATGAGGTATAAGCTAGTTGAAGTGAGGGAAAACATAGTTGCTTTTGTTTCTGTGTATGTGCTCCTGTTGTCATGCAGCCTGTCATATCTGTCAGTCTGTCCTCCTCCCAGGCAATTGTAACTGCCATAGCTAAAAGGCAGTAAACTCTAAATGCCTGAGGACATACTAAAGAGGCTGATACTAATAAAATAAATGGCTATTTGACAGCACATACAAAGTGGCTGAATCTGAGAGAATGATACCCCAAAAGGTCTTTTGCATTATTATAAGTGATGAGTATTTTTGATAAGTTTTTACTGGAGCAAGTGTTCTACCTTTAAACCTTCACAGGTTTTGTAGGGTTCCTGTTGCAGCTTTTATCCAAGGCTGCCCTCTGGTGGAGAATCTATGAACAGATGAATATTTTCATTTTTTTTTGCTGTTGTTTTAGGTGCAAAGGAATTTAATGCAGAGGTAAAGGAAAGTCTAATAGATCATACCAGCATCATGGGATCACTGAACATGTTGAGTATCTTTTGTGTGATAGAATGATTCTGTAATTATGAAGGACAATATGTTATATATAATTAAATTGTTTTTTATTTATTAAAGCCTTTGTGATGGTTATCATGATTACTATGTGTAATCATTTATTCACGGTCTAAATATTCATTAACAGGTGCTGCAGGAAACATGAAGAGGAATGTATTTGATGGTGCACCTCTGGGCACGTTGGCATGTTCTGTTCTGACCAGTGGATGGCACTGTCTGCTCTCTGTCTGTGTCATCTACCTTGCCGTAGTGGAGGTGAGCTCTCCTATACACATGTCAACACTCATAGGCGCTGTCTCATTAAAGTGATGTCAGTGACACTATAGTAGCAGTAAAATGAACACCTGCCCAGCCTCCAGGCTATGTCAACAAGTGAACCTTGTTGTTCAATGTAGCCTGCAGGTCATCCCACACTAAGCGGGAACAGAGCAGCGTTTGGTCTGAGAGTTTGTTTTCAGGTTCAGCTCTACAGTAATAGCTTATCATCTTGAACTCCAGGTTTGATGCTTAGCAATTTGGATCTAAGCAGTTAAAGATAAACTCCCTAACTGCAGCAGATTTGTAAAACACTTACTTTTCAGTGCCTTTAGGGGGCATCATTGCGTGTCATTGGTCCCTGTGAAATCTAGGACGTTACTGTAAATAAGCCTCACACAAAAGTAAGCTTAGTCTGTTTATTCTGAATTTATATATTTAACATCTTATATCATATATATATATATATATATATATAGATATATATATATATATATATATATATATATATATATATATATATATATATATATATATATATATATATATATATATATATATATATATATATATATATAATCTTTAATTAATATTTAATACGTTTAATCTTTGCACAGAATACCACCTCACTGCACCATAATCCTTTTAGCGCCTTGTGATCCAACACATTCTACACTGCAGACAGTCATTCAGAAGGCCCAGGATCTGAATGGTATTTGGGGTCAAAACCATGATATCAGCCATTTGCCTTGTGCCATTAATGGCCTATTTAGCGTCTTGCCGACGGCAGTAAAGGGATAGCTGGGCTTTTATACTTTCTGACTGGATATATTAGTAGGTAATGTCCTTAAAGAGGATTAGTGGATGGAAAGAGGAAAAGAGAAAGAGAGGGAGAGTGGCTAAAAGTGCCGTAGGGATGGCATTGCAGTAAATAGGCAGGTGATAGCAGAGAGGACAGGAGAGCTTATGCTGCTTTGTGCTGCCTCTGGCTATGAGCAGGGGGTTAGCAGCCAGTTTGGATTAGCTGGTATTCTGAAGCATGTCCAGCCATAGCTGTTTAACTGTGTGCATACCCAAATTTATGTGACTGAATAAGACTGAAAGTACTACAGCATATCGACAATGAATAGATAATGAGGAATTAATGTTCCCTAAGCTAATATAATCATTGGAGGATACTTAAAATCAGCATTTATGTCCCACTGGTTGTTGACTGTTCTGTATGATCCCATGTAATCAGTCAGTCAGTTAAGAATGTGCCATGTGTAGAGGTCAAGAATGCCAGCAAATCACCCTGTCCTCTGTGTTTGGCAGTTAACCTGGCTGCTATTCACAAACAAACTTAAACAGTCATAGCAGCCCTCAAAGGTCATCTTAAAGGAGGGAATGCACAAGTACTTATGACGCAGGTACCTGAGAAAGCAGACACAGTATAAGTATGCTCTGTAATATAGGCTCAGTTAAACACCTTCTATTATTTTCTTGTATATTTAACTTTTTTACACCTTTGATCAAGGTGTGGATGAACTTTCTACCCATCATGTTATCTGTACTGTGTGTTTTTTGCCTTTGTCCCCAACCATATAAATCCCTCAGCAGCATTATTTACTACAATCGCATTCTTTCTCAAACAGTGACTAAACTGTTTTCTTGCACCTATTTTGTAAATTAAGCTGTAGTTTTGAAAAAGGTTAACTAATCAAAATTCACACCTTGTAGCTCATTTGTAAAAGTTTTTAAAGGTAAAGTTTTAGAGTGTTTCTCTACATATTCAGGTTTTACAGATAAATGCATGTAAACCTTTACTTGCCAAAGTATATATTGCATGGGGCACTTCTGCTCAGCAGAACCTGCTTCACCTCCCCTCTGCTGTTCTGTCATATGACTCATGCCTATACCTGAGGCCTTGGCTCAGACTAGCTAAGCTGTTGATGCTTTTGGCGATTTGATCATGCATAGATGACACTGAGTCAGAATGGGTCACTGCAGAATCTGCTTTAGCCACAGTCTGCTGGAAAGAAGTCAAGTGGGGGGCAAGCACCTGGGCTAGCTGACCTTTCCTTGAGAAAAGAAACCGAGAAGGAGGGGAGGCTGCAGAGATCTGGGTAGTCTGGAGTCAGTTTCCTGATTTCAACATTTAATACCAAGTATCAAAGCCTGCCATAAAAACGTCAATGTGTCATCCTTAACCCACGTATCCACCTTACCATCTACTTTATGGTGGTCACTCAAGTTTCAAAATCAAGAAAAAGTGTTAGATTGTACTTTGTGCTGGGGAGTTAAACACAGAATGGTATCTGTGCCAAGACATCCCTTTAACTGTCTCTGCTCTCTCTGATATGAAAGGAGCTTTGTGTTTCTTCATGCTCCATGGCCAATTGACTTCTTTTCCCATTAATGAAATGCACTGTTTACCTAATCTTTCATACCATTTCAAAACCATTAAAACCAAGAGGCTTATCCTAGTATTTCTGATGCTGGTGTTCTTTACCACGCTTTACTTCACTGCCCTAACAACACTCTCGTTCTTTGCTTTTCCTCCTCTCTCCTAGTAGTTTTCTCCCCCGAATCACTGTCTCTTTGACTTTCTTGACTTGCTTTCTCCTCAAGGTTTTCGTCCTCATTATCTAAATTCTTAAAAGTGCAACGTCTCCATCTCACAACTGGACAACCTACCCCACACTCTGAATAAATAAAGTATTATTGCCCGATTAAACCAGATTAAGCAGATGGAAAGGGAGTCAATCTGAAATTGGGTTTAATGCTGCACTTATCTGAATTCTTGACTGCTTTCATAGTGTATACTTTTGTGTCTTTGAGCAGGAAGTTGGTGTGGGTTAGAGGGGCCACATTTCGGAGAGTGTATCTTAGAGCTAAAAGAGGAAATTGTGAATTGAATTGCACTTAAAACCCCTCTTTGTAAAACTAGACGAAGCTCAAAGCAAAGTCACATGCCAGAGCAGTTGGCCAGGATCTGCAGGTAGCTTATAGTCAAACTACACTGCAGCTTGTTATACCCGGAGGCTCTGTTGGTGTAATTGTGCTTACTTCATCTATAGAGATCACAAACAAGTTTCATTTTGCACAAGTCAGAATGGTTTATTAAAATCGTATTCAAATGAGTCAAATTGTGCTGTAACTGCAAAAAGCTATTTGAAAACTGTTCAGATAACTCTAGATTAACATAGAGTCTCTTACCTTCATTTAGTAGTTATAGAGTATGCATGTAGTTACATATCTATAATACCTAATATTTTCTCTAATTTTTGTTGTTGTTTATATATGTGCCAAAACATGTATATAGGTGATGTAAAAGACATTTGTAATTATGATTTATTTTACTTAATCAAATACAAAACTCCATTTCATCACTGTGTGGATGAACCAGTGCAAGCTGAGCAGCAGCGTGCACGCACACAGTGAGAGTGTGTTAGTGATGTTGATTGACTGGCTGTCGATGATGCTGAGGGTTAATCTGTATTTAGTTGGTCCATCCGGATGCCTTAGAGGCCATCTTATTAAAGGAAATGAGACGTTGTGAGGCCTTTTTCAACAGACAGTTACTGAGCTCAGCATGCATTCCTGTGTCCCCTGCATAGGGGAAAGGAACAGTGCTGTCCACAGTAGATCCTGAAAGAACAAAGCTGAACAAAAAGGTCCTTGTCCTGGTACACAAGTTAGCGAGGGACATGCCAGTGTGTCAATCTGATGTAATTTTGAAAGTTTATCTCTTAACAGAACATGACCACCGTAGACGGCTGAGGTTCTGAGCTATTTGGATCAAGATAGTTAAAGAATCTACTACCGTAATGCTTTAAAAGATTGCCCAACCCCCGAAGTTACAGGGCAGAGTTTGGAAAAATAGGGACCTGTTGAAATAGATTAATAATGCCCTATTTGGGTCAGTTTTTGGCTTGCCAAGGAGTTGACTGTACGTTTAGATGAAAGGGTTTAATTGGAAATGATAACTTGCTGACAGAGGGGGTCTGTCAGTCCACAAGCCTTGGCTGTCTGTCTGCCAGTACTGCAACAATATCCACAGGGAGATTGGCAGATAGAAGCTGCTGTCAACGGCCTCAAGCTCCACGTTGTTCCAGCATAAGCTCTGCACTTGTGTTCTCCTGTTTGGGTGTGCTAGGCTTTGCAATTAAGTTTGCACTAACAACAAGCAAGGGCTGCATGGACACGAAAGCAATGTTTTTATCATTTACAAAGAAAGGATGGAGATAAAGACTCGGGGGGAAGGATCACCATGGAAAGCAGCACTCAAGTGCTTTCAGACCATCAGAGCAGTTCAGCAAGATCCGGGACATCAAAGTCACTTAAATATTTTTCATTCTTGGGGCCACAGAATGCAGGAGATGATCTGGCAGACACACAATAGGCCCACAGTTTCCTCTTGGCCCCTGTAGCAGTGTTGACATGAGTAGAAATTAAGTTATCACCCCTTTTTAAAGTCCAGACGGCTGTCAGACAAGGCCCAGTGGCACGGGGTAGAGTCCCTGGTAGGAGTGAGCTGCTCTATATGAAAAGGTCTGCTTCACATCTACCTTTCCACAAGTATTGCATTATGTGTCATACATGCTTCTTCTACTTCTAATTACACCTGGTTTCTTCTGGTCTTGTTTCATGATGTGCAAATGTCTAACGTGTGCATTACCTGGGCTCAGCTTCCAAGTGCCCTGTTTAACATCAGGAAAACCCACCCTGATGTCTCATCATTCAAGTTATCACATTACTGGGTCCTTCAGATCCAGATGTGCCCTGTCTCGAGCTTACTATCCTACTTCCCCTGTCTTTTGTTGTCTTATCTCAGTTTGTGTTTTAATTGTTATGAATTTTTTCAAACCGCTGTTTATAAATATTTGAAGTATTAATTTAATCGGATCACTGAAATGCATATATATCATCATTGTTGTTTGTATATATTGTTTTAATTTTCTTTAATTTCTCATCTTTAAGGCAGAAGGTTTTAATATTTGGGGACTGCAGATAAAATAAAGTTAGATCAGTGAACCACGAGACTGACTTGGTGAACTAGAACATTTATTTCAATCAACTTTACAAAGGGAATCACACTACAGTAACTCTTTCTTGTCTGTGTTGTAGGTCACAAGTCAAAGGCATTTCCCCACTTGGAGTCATCCCCATAGAAACACAAGGTTTTTGCGATACAAGGTGAGTTGTTTGCCACCAGAGAGCCACCATTTAATTACAACACACAGGAAATTATCCCTAGAATGGACCCAATGCTGATAAGACGTCCCAGCCCTCTGGATGACTGCTCTAGAAACCTGAGAGAACTTATCACCAAAGCGGCGGGTAGAAGCCCACGACTGGGCGCCTGACAATCTGATTGGTCTGTCATCCCCAGGTCATAATTAATATATTTATCAAATTAATAACTGAAAAGAAAATCTCACCGTCATTGGCACTATTGTAAAAAGAGGCTTGCCCTGGCCCCATAGGTGAACAGTGGCCAAATTCATGTGGCGGTCGGTTTCCCTTGTGGCTAATAAGACTGCTGTCAGTATAATGGGGCAGAGGGGGGTAAAGTGATCTGCCTCTTTTGGAAGCTATGACAGATTAATTGCCTCCCCTCTGCACAGACTGAAACAGAATTTAGGGGAAGAAAAGAAATATGTTACTGTCTGCTGACAACCATAACCCTAGTCTTTGCATATGAATGCTCATTTTTGTATAGGCGATAAAGCAAAACATATATCGGATATCACAACACACCAAGTGCTCTGTTCAATATTAAAAATTTGAAATTTACATCAATATCTATCATTTATACAAAATGCTGTTCTCCTCAGAAAACCTGTTCATAAAAAACAAAGGAATCTTGTTGCCACGTTGTGCCTTTTATATTTACTGTATAGTAATTACTGCAAACTATAGATAATGAAGTTTTATATATGGGTAGTAGGCTTTTTTATACACTGTCGTTGTGGTTTATTTTCATTTTATCTTTTCAGCACATTTCCATATGATAGCAATGTGTCAAAGCATGATAGCCTTAATATTCCACAGAGCTTGAGATCATTTGTTTTCTTTGGAACACATTTTATCAGATAAAAGAATATTCAAATTGCATAATTATAAAATAAAAGTTAAAATGCCACTGTCAACTGTGCTTAATGTGCAATGTTCAAAAATGACAGCGCACAACTCCTTTGTGTGTTTTCTCCACAGCTATAGTAAATTATTAGGCAAGTGCCAACAGAGTTACACTGCAAAATTTGAAAAGTGTGCTGCTTCTCCTGTTCAGGGATTCTGTTTTCCAGTAACCACTGATATATATGTCATATATTTGCAGGTTACAGTACGTCTGTATTCCCAATCCAACCCCTTTAATATCGCCTACGCTTTGTTCCAGAATATATCCTATGTAGATTCCCCACGGGGCTGCGTATTAATTCTGACCCCAGACCACTGCCGTATCCTCGCTTGTGCAGGTGGAAAGCCACAGTGGGGATACTTTTATCGGGCATTCCAAAGGTACAAAACAGGAAGGAGGGGAAGCCGAATTGTAAAGGTAACACAATCAGCCGCTAAAGTAGTCACAGGAGTATCAGTTTCTTTAAGCTGTGCTGAGCACGGCACAAGATTAAGATGTGGATTACTGGACATTTGCTTCATGTCACACAGAGCCATGTGGTTGCTTCTATAAAGCCATAAAACCTGATGATATTACAATGCAGTCCCATAATTTAAATAAATTTAAAATGGATATACTGATTTTAATTTTGTTCAGAAACCAGCATATGCCTCGATAGGTGTGTGCTATCAAGCAATCTGCTAAATCACTTTTGGGATTTTAGAAATAGTGTGCTCTCTAGTATTTCCCTGTAGACTGGAAGCTTATCCTGTGGGCTAGACTTCACCTTTGACTCTTGTACTTGACCCCGTACCTTGGGAATGAGATTGTGGAAGTCAGACATGTTCAGACCCTGTTGCACATTTTCGCTTGACCAACCTCAAGTTGATCCGGTAGACCCAGATAGAGTAATAGAATAGAAGTGTGTGCACATGTGTATAACAGAGACAGAATTGTTATAGTTCACTAGTGACACTCTTGCAGTACATATAAAACAATGCACTGACACCTAACAGAACATGTATATAAACACATCTCATATAGGATGTCTCTGAAAACAGCTATGCAATATAATGAAATCAAACAGCTGGCTGCCACTCAATAAACGGTGTGCAAGTTAAACCAGTCATGTGTCAGATGTCAATCACCTTTTGTTCAGTGTTCTCAAAGGTTCAGTCGACTCTTCTACTGACCCTACTCTGTAAGTGAGTGGGTAGCACAGGTGTACGCTGGCGCACAGTTACATAGACCCCCCCACCCCCTTGTCCTTGTGCATTGTGTCCACTTCAGATCCATGTTCCCTAGGGGTAACAGTATGTGTGTTTCCAGCTTTCAAAAAGGCATTTGAGATCTTGCCCACTGCCCACCTGTCCTAGTCCCTGTAACAAACAAATGTACATCTTTTCTCCATCCTGGGGGAAATAAAGGTGAAGACACAGAGTGGGCAAAAGTAGTAAGTGTAGGGAGGGGTCAGGACACCCCCCTTCCACATTCCCGACTCACCAACCCACCCTCCAGACTCTCTTTCAGGTCCTCGGTGTAGAGAGGGGCTGGCTGGCTGTCCCAAAGAGTTTCGCTTCTGTGAGCATGCACAAGATGTCTATTCATGCGCCGTGGTCCTGCAGCTTCGCTGCTCTCTCCCTCCCTTCCCTTCAGTTCCAGCTGAGGCAATTCAACTCGGGCCAGAAGCAGGGACACCTTTAATCTAACATAATGTAGCAAGCACCTGAACTACTTAACCGCTGTGCTTGTTCAAGGGGGTGGGCACCGAGGCTAAGGTAACTGGCGTGTAACAAAAAGCCCGAACTTTATCCCTGGCCAGGATGAGTACATTTCCTTTCTGTTGTTCCCAACAAAGGCCAGCAGGCACAAATGGTCTGCTATCTGTGTCACCGGGAAGTGGAGAGCAATTTGTTTCTATTAAACAGGACTGTCCTCATCTTCCCCGACCAACTGCCCTCCCTCCTCATCCATACTGATTTAGGTGCCTTTTGTGCTGCAGGTACAACGCTGCCTGTGAATTGTCGCATTGGAGTTCACCTTGACCAGGTGTGGACTGTATGTTGGCTCTACAGTGGGGGTGGGCTGAAAAGAGGAAGCCCATTGCCCACTGCTCTGTGGTTCAGGTTTGTGGTTAGGTACAAGTATTTATCTAGAGCACACTGGGCTTCAGGTAAAACGAACAGTAAGGGTCGTATGACTTCGGCATTCGGGGAAAGTTTGTACAGCTGCGCCTGCTGTTGACCCGTTCTTTACAGTTCATGGCTTCAGGTTTAAATGGTGGACAGCAATTCAACCCTTGTGCACGCTCGCACATACACTCAATAGCATGACCTATTCCTTTGCTTCCTTACTACATCATATCAGTGGCAGCTTGACCTCTCTGATTTATCCAGATTCCTGTAGAGGGCAGAAATACAACAGTGAGCCGCTGTATTTCACTGGCATTGGGTCCAATACCACACAGACCCATTCCCCTCTTTGACGGAGCCAAGATGGCTGCTTTCACAAGAGGTTGTTTCTCTTTTTTTATTTAAACCTCAGCCCAGTCATTTAGTCTTAGCTCCAGATAGAAAATCTTTTTTATGATTTTTATATCTGATATGATACCACATATAAATCCTCAAGAAACCTTGTTGTTTTTGTGTCAGTGTATAAGCTGCTTATGGAAAAATAGTGCATAGTTATGTGCATGTACTGTACATAGGAAACTGCATGTTAAACACCCATCGGGTTTGTTGCTAATTATTCCTTGTACTGTATTTGCTCTTTATATAGTTACTATATTCTGTAAACTAAATTCTATATTGCTCTGACAGTCATTTAAATTGTTTATAATTTTGGTCATTTTGATAATTTAGAAATTGGTCTGTAAAAAATCTAAATTATAATCTTCCATTTAATTATGAATTGGACACATATGGTTTAATTCATTTAGTTAATGAGGACCTCCT
Source organism: Betta splendens (assembly GCF_900634795.4). Classification (NCBI taxonomy): domain Eukaryota; kingdom Metazoa; phylum Chordata; class Actinopteri; order Anabantiformes; family Osphronemidae; genus Betta; species Betta splendens. The sequence continues at coordinate 13,994,678 of NC_040895.2, forward strand.
AAATGGTTAAGGCAGGACACCCCCTTCTCTGTCTTTTGATTTCTTTACATTTTCCTCCCTCACCTTCTTTTGTGCTCCGCACCCTTTCTCCACATTGACGCCCTGGGACCCCATCTGGCCCCTTTGGAGGCGTGAAATGCACAGTAATTATTAGTAATCATCACACACCATCAGAAACGGATCCTAGTGCTGTAATTACATGATAAATGTCTGCCTAACACATGCCCTCTATTTAGCAGCCCCCTGGAGACCATGGATAATAGACAGCTAACAGGGATCCACAGAATGGGCCTTTCAGCTCTGGCCGGGGCTCATTGTCTACGCACCAATACACCCTCGCCTCCCGTTTGGCAACAATGCAGACCCCGATCAATCCCCTGCACTGCACCCCTACCAGCCTACTGACCCCTCCCCATACACAAACATCCCTTGTCACTGCTAAGTACACAGCAATGTCAGTCATTGGCATTGCACTGCATTGCTAATGGCTGACACACAATTTCACAGGAGAGGAAAGAGTTTTGTTTAGCCAATTTTATCAGGTAATGTCGACTTGGTTTAATGCTGTTGCAGCTGACCCCTGAGCAGGACGTGATAATTGGCACTATCATCACCGTCCTGTGTTTTTTTTGTTGCTTTTTCACGTATCGTTCTGGTGAGAATAGAGTTGACATCTTATTTTTTGTAATTGTGTCCTTCTGTCACCTACCTAAGTATTTTTAGTCTGCAGATTGAGGGGGAGGAGTGAGACATGCTTTGTCTGCATCATTTGTTGGCATGCCATTGATTGCAGAGCTATGTGTACTATTTTTTTTATATATATATATATATATCTGTAGGATTACAGTATATGAACAGTATGCAAAATTTTAAGTGCATAATTTGAAGTTATATTGAATTTTTTTATTGTTTAGGTCTGTCTAGCCACCTCAAGTCAAAACATGCAATGTCACTCGCAGTTTGAAAACAGCAGTCAGAGGTGATGGTGACAGTTGAGAGGGAGTGGAATTGTCACTTCAAGCCAGCAAGGCTAAGTGTGACTCTGTTTTGTAAGCTTTTTTTAATGCAAATCTTACAGAGGTGTGTAAATAGACACATGCACAGTTACTTTTACACAGCTCTTTCAAAGTTGAGTTTTTCACTGGCGGCGCCTTCTTGTGGAACAACGGTGATAGAGGCCATCGCCATTTGAATCTACAAATGGAATGATCAGATATGCATGCAAAGAAGTAAGCTCTTATCTGAATACATGAAGTGAAATGAGGAATTGTGTTGTGAACAACAAGGGGAATTTGCCTGATATTTGCCTAGCTGGCTCTAAACAACCGTTGAGTCTTTGGGCAAATTTTATATATTAGCCAGACAAGGCCACAAGGATCTCGGCTGTTAAACAAATTTTATATATGCAGTACTGTTTTACTCCGTCACCACAGTACCAGTAATTACTGTGAACTGTAACATACAGTACTTTGTGTGTTTCTAGTTTTACCAGATTTACGGTCTGAAGCGTGTTTGTTGGTATGGAAAGCAGCAATTCAGCCAATTACCGGATGTGACTGTTGTGATGAGGAAAGTGTTGTATTTTAATTTGAAAAGGGCATTTTGAGTTTTGAAGAACAGCAGCCATCGGCCTCTGAAGAGAAGCCCAAGCTTTACTCTTGACACTAGAATTATACCAATAGAGGAATTTTGGCAGTTCTTTATTTTACCTCCAGATGGCAACAATTTTCCTTGTCTGTATTTTGTTTTAAGAGAAGTTTAGTGATACAAGTACAGTACAGCTATAAGGAAAATAAGATGTGTCACAGTTTGATTGTATAACGCACACAAAAGGACTGAGTCAAACCTCTTTTAAGCTGCTAATATTTATTTTGTAAATAGTTTCTTATTAGAGTTATTTTACACTGTTTCCATGCAAACCACATGCCCTTTAAAAATGGTTAATACAACAGCTCGGCTTTACCACAAAACCATAAGCAGACATGGGATGAAAAGCAGTGCAATCTCAAACAGAATCTGACAATAACAGACATATCAGCTATCTCCTAATTGATACAGCTAGGCGGCCAGTCAGTCGCTTAATGAATTGCTAATAGCCCTCAGCAGTGCAATGAGTGACAGGGGCCAAGCATTCCACCTGGTGGATGCTGCCTGGGGACGGCAGTGGATGGGGATACTTCTCATTAATGGAGGCAGGATGCCTGGTGATTATTCAGTCTTGTGTGGAGAGGCCTCTTACACATAGAGGCCATGCTCTCCCTCAGCTAGCCCCCTTACTGTCCAAAATCCATAAGTCATGGAGTCACTGATAATGAAGACTTGATCAAAGGGATGTAGCATTCCACTGGGCCAGGCTAAGCAACCCAACAGGGAGAGGGAGTGGGAGAGGAGGACTGAAAGGAAGTCAAAGAAGAAATACAAAAGGAGATGGGTGCTGTAAACCATTCTGTATATGAATGGTGCAATTTAAATATTTACACCTGTTGGCAAAAGGAAATATTAATTAGGAATTTTAATCATAAATAAAAAAAAATCAACTGTTTTGGACTGTTTAAAAAGAAATTTGCATTGTGGGGGGAAATTAGAGGTACATGTGTATTTGCTACAAGCTGCAGTGTTGTTCATCTTAATGCGCATAACTGCTACCCCTCCAGCTGACCCATAATTTGGTACTAATAACTGCTGTGGGCGGAGTGATTATAGCGCTTCATTAGTGCCAGCGGCATTTACTAGTGCTGTCCCAACTAAAGGGCCCTTGCTGTAATTGTTAGCTATTATAAATATAGTACGTTGAAAGTATAGGAGGCCACTGATGCCTCTTTGTTAACTGCTGTTGATTGAGCAATTAAACTTTGGCAACTTAATTACCTCTCCACAACAACATGGCTATAAGGCATTAAGACTGGCATTACTGTAAACATTGCTGTCAGAGAGCGACGGCCTTGAACTGGATAATATATGAGGGTGTTTATTGCCAGCTGCTAGTTGAGGTAAACAAGGCGTATAATGTCCAGTTAAAACTAATATCATATGGTTATTTTTAACTTTATTTGTTAGCTTTTAATCATGTAAAAATGTACTGATTACGTAAACGTGAATATATGCTTTGTAGAGAGAGATTTGGGACGCTTATTAGCACAATATTTATTTATACCAGTTCACCTTCCTATTAATTAACCTCATACTTAATGTCACTTACTGTAGAATGCACAGATAGAAAAATCAGACCCCACAAGTGCTGCTTTAGCCAGTTCTGAGCATAGAAAGGCTAACAGATGGAGCAAAACAAAAAACACCAGAAAAAAAACCAACATCCATTTGTCAGCCCAAGTAGGAATCACACTATGCAAGCTCCTCATTAAGTGGCATTAAAACTGTGAAGGTCTATAATTATCGAATAAATCCTTTCCCACATGAATGAATTCATCTGCGTGCCATAATTCTTCTCCACACAGAGCAGCTCTGGAGGTGAATGAGTCTTTTGTGCGCCACTGTGGGAAGGCTTTTGTGAAATTACACTACTGCATAATGATGCTAATCATAAATTAGCATTTCAAGATGGAACAGCATGGTTGCATGACTGTGTATGTGTTCCTGTATACAAATCTGGCAGCGAAATTTTAATCAATCTGTTTTTAATTTTCATTACTACTTCACTCAATTTCCGCATATCCCAAATTTTATTTATCGGGACACTTTATCACTGTCACAATGAGTCGATATGTTCTCTAGTATAAATGTATGTTATCACTAAAATCTTATAATCGTGTAATGTAAACCTTAAAATCATGTACTTATTTTAGTCTGCAGAGGGAGAGACAGAAGTAGACCGACTGCTTGAATGTGAGTTTGTTCTTTCATCTCTTCTTTTCTACCATTTTTAATATTTTCTCATTCTAGAACTTTTTTTTTTTAAAACAGCAGAACAAATAGAAGCCCAGACATCCGCTACAACACAGACAAATGTAAAATCAACACAAAACATAGGCGTTGTACACACTAATAGAAGCCACATGATGGAGATATTAGATTCAAGTTTCTATTCAGTGTCTGAGAGTAGCAGGTGTGTGTTTCATTACCCACCAAAGCAAACACAAGTCCAGTGCGGGCTTCTTAATGTAGGGGCTTGACCCACTAATGAAAGCAGACAAAGACACCGATCTAGAGGCAGCGCCCACTCTGTGTCCACTTAGCACCAACCTGGAACCTTTGCCAATTAGGACCTGCTTGTTTGATGTGGCAATTAACAAGGAGGAGTTCTGTCATTAATCCCAATGTGGTTTTGACTCGACTCCGTATTAAGATGTGCGTCTTTGTTACAAACATGTAGATAGTGTGTTTAATAAACAAGAAGAAGAGAACAAACAAGAACTAGTTATTTTTGTACATAAATCTGTAAAAAGGCCTTCTGGTTTCTTTAGAAGGTCAACGACAAATAGAAGTCCAGGTGGTTACAGTTTTGCAATTTACTCCAACAATGACTATAAATTTATGACAGGGTTATACAGAACCTATTTGCAAAAATGATGTGACCTCAGAATAAATAATGCATGCAAATTCTAACTGATTCATCGTGTGACAAAACAAAAGGATAATGAAGACGTGCAGTTTCATTTCATTAGAATTCATCTAACCATAGCGTTTCCCTGGGAGTCGTCAGACACATTGTCGTACATTTACAGTAAATCATTGGTTTGCCTTTGTTGCTTTTCCAGCCCTCAATGCAGATCAGGGTGACCACCATGCTTTGCATCTTTCTTAGCTCTGCCAAACAAATGGGAGTTTGTATATGCAAAGCACATGGCTTTTTAAAGCTAAAAACATCAGGCATGTTCCTCAACACCTTCACGCTTACAATGTTAACTAATCTCACAAAGAGCTGGAGTCCTTGTTTTGTCCAATTAATTTAGTGCCTTTTTAAAGCTTTGTACATCTTTTGGGGAAAAAAATCATAAAGGTTGCTCAGTTTAGACGCTTTCAGCCCTAATCCAGGTGTTTAACAGGCACTCCAGCATCTGTAAAACCTGGGGATGCTGCAGCATTGTTTAAAATCCAAGCACGTGTAACAAAAGGCAAAGTAAGCTGTGAAGTGCGACAGCTGACGCTGCTGCAAACATGCATATTGAATCTATCTTGCACTAACTAAAAGGTTCCAGTGGAGGCTGCGGCTGTGGCAGGGACTGTGCACTAGGTGGTGCCCCATCTCTTCACCACGACATAACCATGTTGTAGTGCTCTGTTAAGCTGTACACTAAATCTGTAATGACAGCTTTGTCATGGTGGTGAGTGGTGAATCTTCACTCTCATGAGTGAAACAATATCCAACAGTGTTTGACAGCCTATTATTTCCTATTTCTCAGTCATAATCAATGGGTCATTGAAGTTCTAATGTAAGAACAAAGGTAACCTACGTTACCTTAGCACATGTGTTCCACATATATAAACATAAACACTTTGAATGCTCCTTTGTCGCCCTCCTTACCTTCAATAACTCATAATGCAAAAGCCACTGCTGGTTGATTAAAAGGGATTCAGGTGATGAAGGCTTGAGTCTTTGCGCTGACGACCTATAGTTTCAGTCCGGCCCAAGGCAGCAGCTGGAAGCATAATTAAACGGGCTGATTTATACATCATTAGGGCCTCTATAAGTCACCCCTTTTGAAAAGAGCAGTTAAGCTACTTATACTTTTCACAAAACAGCAGCAATTCTGTATAAAATGAATGTATGTCGTTCCTCTGAAAGCATATGGTATATTTCTCACCTATTAATAATTCAAGTTGAATGAACAAAAATTAGTTGGCTCGGTTACCGCCACGTTTGTCCCACATTAATTTCACAGACATTTTGTAAATGGGGCTATTACGCTAAAAACAAAGCCGAGTGAATGACCACAGTTTGCCATACTTAGGAAAAGAGAGGGCCTCATTCGTACACCTGTCATTTTCAAACAAGGCACCATTATGGCTTTCAGAGAGGCGATATCGCACATTTCACATTGTAGCTGCGTCTCTACTGTGGAAAAGCAGTAATCTTGAAATTGTTACCTGAGAGAAAGCCATTTGTAATCTGGAAATTCAGACATTTTGCAATATACTTCTAAGTCTGTAGTTTTATATGAAAGAAGTAAATAATCAGCATTTTTACTGAGGCAGTTTTAAGTCTGTGTGTACTTTACTCGTCATGTTTTTTAATTTGTGCACAATGAATTTCTCTTCAAACTAATAACTAATATACTTTTCCAGTATAACCAATGAGTCCCATTATATGTGGAACTGTAGTAGACACAAATGAGCAGGTGTTCTTTTACATATATCAGAGCATATACATTTTTACAGCCCTTGACACCTTGAGTACACCCTGATTCTGAGATAGACATGCACACATACACAGGCACCATCAGAAGGAGCAGCTCAATGGGGCTGAGCACATTGTTGCTTTAACCTTCTGTGCCAGTTATCCTTCTCTGAGTCCTAGGCCTTGGCAGCTAGCTCTATTGGCTTTTTGTCATAGAGCCTCGGGTTGTACGGCAGCGTAGGGTGTATACAAAGGGTGGATGGATCAGGAGTGAACAAAACGGCATGAGAAAAGTCTTTTCTTTTACATTATTTCTGAAGTGAACTAGCCTTTAGTCGTGGTTTGTAGAGGCAGTGTCATCTTGGAGTAATTATGCTCAGGAGATCATTAGGTCCTGAAGAGGAAGCTCACGACACTGCACCCACAACCTATCAGCTGTGTCACCACCCCCACCCCCTCACCTGACCCCTCCACTCACCAAGACTGGATGGTGAGTAAATGGCCTGACCCTGCCAGCCCCTTTGCCGGTATCTATATACTGTAGGTGCTTGATGGTGAGGTGGATGAAGGGATGCAGCAGACTTCCTTTATCATCTCCAGAATAGCCTACCGTGCAAAATAGGTGCAGAAGTGGCTGCACACATTTCCTTTTGTTCCCTTTCATCTGCACTTGGTGACCTTCCACACCTTGCGGTTGGAGAGAGGTTTGTGTTCAGGGTGAATGTTCCCTCGCCATGTCAAGTGAGCTAACACCGATGGGTAATTCAGCGCTCACCTGTGTTTGTGTCATTATCATATTTTATGTGATGAATTCACATCTCGGTGGACCCATTAGTGTCAGGAAGAAACCAGTCATTGAGAGGTCACATCTCAAATGGTTTTCGGTCTTAAATAAAGGGCCAGTGACAAGTGAGGAACTGAGATTTGTACTTGCTGATACATTTACAAACCTGGCTCTTCCTCCCTTGCTACCTCTTCCTCCTTCGCTTGAATGTCACCACTCTGTGGGAGGATTTAACATTGCTTTTAACCCTCACCGTCTCATAATTACCTTGACATTTACCCTGCATTCAATCAAGTTTTTAACAGCAGATTTATCGCAATGACTTTTTTGTATTGCAGAAGGCAGCAGTAATTATGCAGCTTATTAGGAGTCTTTCTGGTAATGCAGCTTTACATCAATAATGTTCTGTAGACTCTGTTTTCCTGTATGGAAGAGCAGTGTCAGCTGACTCAAGACAGAGTGACACAGGAAAGGACAGAAATACTATTAGATGAAGTATCAGATGACTCTGGATATGAGGAGTAGAACAGGGTAGCACTGCCTCTCCTTTCTTTATTGCTCAGGTTATTATCACAACTGCTGGGGAATTGTCGAGACGGGAAGATAGGAGTGGCAACGATCCATCCGGGACTCGTTCATCACCACGCACCGCAGCCCCCCGAATAGAATTACATCTGCATCTGAATTAGTAACATTATTCGCCAATTTGGCTCAGAGTGAACATTGTTCCATTGAAGGTGGAATTAAATTAGAAAATGAGTGAGTCTTTAATTTTCAGATTATAAATCAGGGAATATAATTCACCTTCTTGTACCTTAAGGGCAATCACATTATCCTAAGCGACATTTTATCCTCCGCCCCGGCAAGTGATCTCGTCACGACACACAGTCACACACCAATCATGCTTTCTGAGGGAAGCAGGAAATACATCTTGTCCTCCACATTTAGACATAAAGTATGAGTGTCTACTTTTGCATGAGGGCTTATTTTACATCAAATTTGCTTCTGAATTCAAACACTGCAGAGAATTACTTGATTCAAGTTTTATATCTTCTCTCTGTCGAGACAGAGACCTGCAGAGGAACACTGGCTTTTACTTTCTTTTTCAAACAACTATAAATGTGACTGGGTTGATTTTCACAAATGTAAAACACACATAGGAAATTGTTTCTTGAGGTGAGGTGTTGACCCTAGTGTAATAGATTTGGCGCAGCTGCAATACACCACTGTGCTCTCTGTGCTAGTAGTCTGTCATTTATGGTACAAGCTTTTGAAGGTATAGCTAAGAAAAATTGTTGCTGCAGTAGAAAGTGAGCTTTACCTCTTGGTTAAAATATTTTGTAACATTACAGTGAAAATGCTGCTTGTTTGTTAGGGATAATTCAGCAATTTGTAGCAACACATAGCATGGTCAAATTAGAAAAAATGGATTGACCTTTTACTGCCAGTCATTGCTATACTGTGGCCCCAAACTCTCTGCCTGTTCATTTCATTCTGGCCAATGCCCAGACCTCATTAAAAATGAATGCACTCCTTAAACCCCAACACTAGGCCTTTTCCATTAGGGAGAGAGATATGAGGGTGATAAACATTATTTGTGATCGGATATGAATCGTGCGAGGATTGGCTGCAATATTGGAAGCCGCATTGAAAAGTGATTGTGCTTGAATTCCCCCATGCAGTTTCATGCCATATCACAGCTCTTGTAATTTGATTCCCATTCATTTTGGCCATTGTTGTGTATTATATTGAAAGCCCTATCAAGCTGATCTAGACCAACCAATTTGGATTTTTGTTATTCTCTCCACTTGGTTGATTTTAAGCTGATCAGGATATTTGCCTGGCACAGTCCTGGGCATTCTGAATGGCCTTATCTTGCATTTAATTACCAGGCTGCTTTTGTTAAGGCAAAATTCATCTATTTTGGTGTGTAGTGGTGAGACGTGTTTCTTCCATATGCATAAAAGTGAATGGGGAATAAAGAGAAAGAGATTAACCACATGTGGTTGTCTTCCCCTTCTGTCTTTACCTATGATGTCACAGCCTCTTTGATATACTGTACAGGTGTATTTTCATGGAAACCGTGTGTTGGTGGATCCCCCATAAAAGGCAATAAACCTTGTCAGGCTATTTGAGGTTCACCCCTGAGCGCTCTACTGACAACCTTCCAGACATGCATTTAATATTCCATTTATTGATTGATTTTATGGGACACAGTTAACATTATCATCAATACTGCTCTCAAGACCAAGACACCAGATCAGTCTAAAAAGAATAGTACTTGTCATGGGTTATACATTATAAACATTCTGTAGTATGAAGGGATTTTTTTCATTATGGTATACCGTCATGTGTAAGTGTGTATGATGAGAACTGTGTATACCATTGACATGGCGGTCTTTCCTTTTGCACCTTCTGAATCTACAGTATCCTGTAAGATGATGTTTCAAAAGAAGTACAGTACAAATAAACACATGCTATCCATGTGTGTTTTACAGTATCCTCCTGGTGGTTTGAGCTGTATTAGCCTGACTGTTTGACCCCAGCACAGTAGTCAACGTGCATATCTTACTTTCCTCCAGGTTCACTGACAGTCAGAACAGGATAATAATGGTCGCCCTTGGACACTCTGCACCACAGGGCAGGACTGTGATGGGCTGCAGCTCAGGAACATATTAATATTAATACGTATAAAAGCTGTCCGGCTGGCACAGAGTCATCAGCCATAGACGCAGACAAAAGGCATGAGTGCGCACATGCAGATACACACACTCTCAAACTCGTACTGTATCTGCTTGCTTGCAGACACACAAAAACAAGTAAAAGGCCCATTATGGCTGTAACTGCGTACTGTTTGCGGATGGACCGTTTCCCAAGGTCAGTTTGAAACATTTGCCAGCAGGAAACCTACACAGAGTGCCGGTTGTTCACACCATTTGGGGAAAACACACATTATGTAAATGATTCTTCTTTTGGATTGGAATGCTGCAACTAGAAACAGTGTGCTAATGGCTGTCGTGTCAGCCAAAGCTAATGGTTGTTGTGTGTCTATCCTTATGTGCGCAACATACTGAAAGTGTATGTACTTTGTACTTTGTTGTACATTTTGGTGCATATCTATCCATGATTTAGTCAGCTAGGACCACCTTATCCATGAATGCATGGAGGTGTTAAAATGTAGAAAGGAGTGAAAAAGCTTGCCACACGGAAAAGGTTCTCGGTGCTTTACATATTTCAGTTAATTCACAAAAGCCGTTTGTTAAGCATCCACTCATGTACATGAAACGCGAAGAGAAGCAATAACACAGGCTTATTCAGGGAAAAGGATGGGTTATGAAGGTACACAATGTCACCCCTGTCCCTGAACCAACAGAAGGCAGTGTTAGTAATCAAATTCTATTTGCATGCTGTTACATTAGGTGATAGTTTGGTATCAACAGCATCTACAAAGAGTATAAAGTAATGGGCCATACAGACAGTTCATTTGGCTTAAACTGAAGGAAATGCCTGACATGGGGATTATACCTTTTCTGTGTTAGAGGCCATGACATTCAAACACAAGGGCGACAAGGAAATGAAACTGACGTCGTTTGAAAATGAAGCTACTGAGGAGTGTCCGATTTGCCGACATGTACTGTGAGCTAAAAAACATAATTTAGTGTCAGTACGCAAATAGAGAAACCTGGTTCTTGTTTTCCTCCATGATGCATGCACACCGTACGAGATGTAATCGCTGAAAAGGAAAATTAAATAGCAAATTGTATAGCTTTCTGGAAATCCTCTGCCAGTATTAAGAGTGAACGGGCATAACGTACGTTCGTACTGTTATGTATGTATGTACTGTATGTGTGTGCTAGTCCACACTAATAAAATTGAATATATACAATTCCATTGAAAAGTGATGTTGCAAAATGGATTAGCTACAAGGGCCTTTTGAATTCAACTCACACCTGGGTGTTCTTGTGTCCAACTGGGCATTTCTGAATTCTTGTGAACAGCATGGGGTCGTCCGCAAAGAATAAACACTATTATTATCTTGACACCTTGCTTTAAGGAAGCACAATATATGAAGAAGCCCACCTAACAGCAGTCCTTTGGAGAAGAAATTAAATTAAGACTCCCTGCTGTTTTTGCTTTGAGGATACTTGACACTGTCTTCTGCTAAACAATGTCTAGTTGAGACCTGAGATTGCTCTAAGATGATTCTCATTTGCAGCCAAGTTGAAAATAAGAGACACTTAAGAGTGGTTAGTCACTAGCAAGTTAAAAAAAAAAAAAAAAAAAAAAAAAAAAAAAAATATATATATATATATATATATATATATATATATATATATATATATATATATATATATAATATTTTAAAACTTGCTTTTCTCTGAATTAATTTAGATTATATTAGCATTTTGTGCTAGTTAAACATTCTTACAGTTGTTTTTAGTTTTACCTCCTGACTAAAGAGAAGTCTGGTCTTCTCCAAAGCAGGGGGTTGGACAGGAACAGGTCATATGTCACCGTCAGCCTGACTTGCCCCAACAATGTGACAACAGGTGACAAATAACCTGGTCTATGATTGAAATCTGACAAAATAACACTGTGTTTTATAATAGTGTCCCCAAGCAGAAAAATGGCAGCCGCAAACTAAACAGTGCTTCATCACCTCCATGCCAGTCTCAACGGTTCTCCATTAAGGGCCAGATCATTGTGTTTTTCCTTCCCCCTGTCCCAGCTGACCGCCGAAGTGACAGCCCCGGCTTGCTGCCGTGACATTGAAAAATATTTGTACTGACAAGGCCACAAATCACACGCCGACAAGTTTTAAAACTCAATATTCACTCACTGTGCATCTGCTATATTCTTGTTAGAAGTGTAATATGGTAGTCTCTCCCCTCCACGTTCTTTTATTATTATGGTATTGACAGCGACTATAATAAAGTTGTGCTGTTTTGTGCCAGGTAGGGAACCGCGAGAGATGGAGAAATTGAAGTAAAGGGGGTGTATGAGGTTGAGGGACCAAGGAGAATTTCTGTGACGGTTCGACATTTGACAGGCGTCACAAAAGTGCTCGATTTGCAGACAGAACTTCATCATACGTGCAAGTTTACCTGTTAGTTTCTAAATAAGGCTAGAATATTTATACCACGCATGGACAAACACGTTTTGAAGAATCCTATGGAACAATAGTACTCATATGTTCAACACAGCTGTCTTAATTGTGCTAATTTATTTATTATCAGCTACTCTTTGCCTGCTTTACTTTACTAGTACCATCAGGCCAATGGTTTCTCTAATATCCCCTTAGTTTGAAGCCTTGTCGACCATGTAGGCCCTAATGTGTGCCCAGTGTGCACAAGTAAGTGTGCTTTAGGCTCATTGTTAACATAAGGCCAAATCTGTAATATAGCACGGACAATTAAGTGCACAATTTTTGTATAAATGCAAAATCCCTCACTGTGAATTATTTAATTCCCTCTCTACAGTTCATTTAATAGAGCCCTTTTGGCGGGCGGTTTGAGTCACAGAAAACTAATTTCATTCTGCTCCTTGATTTAATTAGATTTTATGATGTATAGTATTGCTAATTCGGTGGCTCACCATGCGTTGTCGGCGCCTGTCCCTTGCACTGGCGGTGAGCTGTCAGAGCCCCATTTGTAACGGTATTGAAAAATTCAAGCTTTATTATTGCCCCCTCACTCATTTTCTCCCATCAGGAGGAAAGTAATGAGGTTTTAGCCTCTTCTCTTTTACTTGTCTCACTCTACAGTATTCTCTCTTTTTTTTTTACTTTCCTCTAGCTTCATTTCTCTGTAGCTTTGTTCTGGCCACGTTCTCCCTTTCTTTCCATGTCTTTGAAAACAATAAGAATGGATAAAGAGGTAGCCAGAACATGGAGAGAACTATAATAGCAGGGAGCCAGAAAGTAAAAATGATGGCACCAATGACTGTGATACAGTAGAGAGACCAGGATGAGATGAAAAGAGAGTCAAACGAACAAATAACATAGCAGGAAAAGGGAGGGATGATCGAGTAAAGGAGTGAGAGAAAAGAATAAATGTGTCAGGGAGAATTGGAATGTGAATATAGCAAGTGATAGTGAATATGAGAGATAAGTAGCAGTTAGAGTGGGGAAAAGAAGAAAATGACAGAATAAAAGGAGTCGCTGAGGAAAATGAAGAGAGAGAGAGAGGGAGGGGGGGCAGTGAAGATTGTGCCATACGCTTACAGCGCTCCAGGCTTGCTGCTCCAGCATTAGCGCACTGATTCATGAGTTAAGTTTCCCCAACTGCCCACGGCTATTAGCTTTCAGTTCCTTCGGCTGTCATTTAGACTCCAAAGAGTCTTTTGGTTAATGCACTGTTTTAATGAGAGTGCACCACTCGCTAATATATTTGACTGTATGAAAGGTCACAACAGGAAGCTAAACAGATTGAGGGAGGGAGCACAATGGCGGCGGCGCTGTCAAGGTACAAGACAAGTTTTCGAGCAAACGAATTGGAGTGGGGGGCGTCAGGGGTGGCTGGCAGGGTTAGCTCTAACCCGTGAGGCAGCCTGCTACGGTGCCACTGCTTCACAGTGCAGAGCCTTTACCCCGCATCCAACTGTGCATAATAGGCTTCGGAACTGATGGGTTACTGCTCCCTCTAATAGTTACGTCCCATCCATCATCAGATTTAACCAGAGTGAGAAAGAAAAGTTAGAGGAAGAGATGAAAGGAGACAAGCAATGGAAGGGCCAGACACCAGGAGGAGGCACATGTTTCATTACCCATATAATCACCAGTCTGATTGCCACATAAGCAATATAAGAGTGTCTTGCAGCAGCACCATGAAATTTATAGCTGTGTGACTATAAGATTCCCACCAACCCGTTAAATATCCCGGGAATGTTGAGCCACTCTGGCTGCATTTGAACAGGCTTAGTTCTAGGAATGTATTGTACAGTAAAGTGTCTGGCGGTTGATTCATGATTGACAAGATTCAATAAAAGTTTGCAGATTTGAAATCATTTGCATATTTGTATATCACGTTATCGTATGGTAGTCCTTCTCTACTGCATCAGATTTTATGTAAAGATTTGTCAAGCCTTATTCCCAAAACCCAAGGGTTTCCAGACACCGAAGTTCTACCAGGTCTGAGCAACAGCATTATAAAACATTTTGACAACTCTGCATAAACAAGCATGGCCTTCGTCCTCCATGCTTCTCAGTCTTTGTCAGCACACAGCCATGGCTCTGTCACGGGACACCCAGAAGGGACTGTCTCTGAGTAGCAGAGCCATGTCTAGGTTTGGGCCCCAAACCCGATAATCTAACAGTAATCCATTCAAAACTAATCAAACATTTACAAAGGTGCCACGAAGGGAAGAGAGTTCTATTCATCAGCGTCCTCCATCACCAACACACAGGCCGACCTCGTTACGCTTGCGGCGTCTCAATCTACCTATGCAAATGAGACAGCAGTGAGCGGGAGAGCAGGGGACTGACAACCAGCCTTGTGTACAGAAATTATAAACAAATATTCATCCATTATGGGTGTAGTTGCCTGCGTCAGGAAGGGCCTGGAAGTACTTTATGGCTGCATACAAAGTCTTCTTCTGTTGGGCAATTATTCACAGAGCAGGAAGTTCTCAAGGTGAATTAGCAGCATATGTCAAGCTTTTGTTATAAATCCTGGCCTACTGTAACCCCCTTTCCCCCGTCTACGATGTATGTACTTGGCTAATGATATATCAACACCACTCAGTGATTAATAATTCAGTGGGGGTGATTCCATGGGGGAGTTGTGGTGAGACATGGGACAGGCCTCGGAGTTGGGGTTGAGGGGTTTTTTGGGGGTGAAAAGTGGGCTTCTTTGCCTGTAATCCTCTCCCGGTGCCTGTAGGCCCCAAGACCCTTTTCCCCATTATACAGACCATTTGTTTATTGTGCAGTAATTACAAACCTTCAAGCCTAAAGGCAACTAGGCGGAGAGGTGCTCTAATGATGGAGACATTTATAACAATATATCATAAAACCAATGGAATTAAACAATCCATTTCTGTCACCGTGCATCAATATCAAGATCTGCAGAACAACTAGGTGGCTATTTCTTGAGTGAGTTGGGGCTTGTTGGAAACAGGAATATGCACTTGTTAAGGTAGACTGTTATTGATTTGTAACAAACTGCATTGCCCTTAAAAGCTGGACTCTTTAGAAGGGTAATATGTTGCAATTTTATTTAGCAATTTCATGCATGTTTGCTTCACAAGGTTAAGAACCACAATCTGTTCTGAGACAACAAAAGAAAATTTTCTCATTTTCAGCACTCCAGAAGCCATTTAATGCTCCATGTGTAAGAGTGGCAATCCCTATTACCACTGGATAAAGTGTACCCTTTTTTATTTGAAATGAAAATGTCAGTAATTTCTTTTGAGATTGATGACTCCTTACACGCGGGCCCAATAAATGAAAAATTGATGAGGCTCAGTTCTCTCTTTTAATATTTAAGGCAATATTAAAGTCTCTCTTACATCTCATGGAAATAGTTTTATTTAAAAGGAATAAGACCATTGGGCATTGTTTACTGAACACCTCATGCATGTTTTATAAACCCGGTGGCTCTTGGAGGAATTCAGAGACCCTTGAAATTGTTACTGTTTTGCAGTAAGTATAAAACGACTTAAGAGGAAGTTGAATGGCATCGGCCTTGTTGTGTAGCTGCTCCCTTGTTGTTGGATGTGGGCTGCTTTGATGAGGGTGCCAGTGGTGGATAGCGGTGCCAGAACAGCTAGGTGGGAGTGGCACAATAAATGGCTGAGATTTTATTTGGTGCTATTGGGTCGTAATGTGTGCTCGGTGAGGAAATTGATGTTTAATGTGGCTGAGCAGACGAACAGGGTGAATTGCCATTTAAAACAAAGACACTATAGGTTGAAAGCATAGGGGGAGAAAGAGAGGGAGTTCAAAATAGACAATAAGAATTGATTTGATAACTTAAAGCATGCCAGAGGCAAGGGGAGTCCTATGCAAAAACAAAAAAATGATATCTAAGTAATACCTGCTAAATTATAATGGTTCAAACAGTGCATTGAAACAATGCATTGATACTGGGACCTCATAATATAGATATCAAAAAACATATTCATAATGAACAAAGGAACTCTATTCTTTAAAACATGCCCTGAACTAAAACATTCTAACCTCACATGTTGTGGATTTAAAGGGAGTCCTACCAGGATCTTTAGGGTGTGTGAATGTCACTACTCTGTGATCAAGGTTATGTAGCATATACTGTACACTACCTTCCTGCGTTGGCCAGGAAAACACTTTGACTAAGTGTAATAATTTACATCAAAAATTGCCAGTTGTTAGTGTCCGCATGCAACCACAACACACGCGTACAGACACACACGCACACACACAGCAGCAGCAACAAGTTGAGGAGCCCATTACATTGTAGTGGTGGTTAACAGGGACATTCGAACTGAGAACGAAGATACTCCAGCTCCCATTTAGACAAATTAAATCAAGTCCCATAATGCCTTAATATATCTGTTGCCTGGGTTACACATCCTAGTCCACCAGACCCCTTGATGGAGGGTGGAATGAAGCCTTTTATATCAGATGCTTCGACAACAGGGTGTGACTACTACCTGCCAACTATTATCAAAGGCACTGGTTTCATAGCCCTGCCATATTTTTTGATTGATCTAAATTACACGTCAGTGAGTGCTGCAGTAACATGATCTATAAAGAGATAGCGACTACTTGTACATTATTAAACTCCCCGAGCGGCTGCTCTGCTTTTGGATTGCTGTAATTATCTGTGCTGGAGGCACAACAAGTGGCCCAAACACAGCTGTTAGGCTGCCTGCGCAGCTGAACACTGGTTGGCATTAATTGTTTCTGAACAGAAGCTGCATTTGGCAGAGGTTAACACTAAGAGGAGGGCTGGAAACATTCCTTTATGATTGTTTCCAAAAAGGAAACATGCATTAACTTTTTTTGTTTTACTTCTACAGATTTAATTTTAAATTTCAGAAAGTCTCTTGAGGAAACTAGAGGATGCATGGGTTGGCCAGTTGAACTGATAATTCACTTTACGTGTCCATTATCCCCAAGAATACTGTAGATTAATCAGTCTGATGCCTTAAATCTTTTAAAAGGAAATATTCCTGTAAATCCTCCCGGCTGTACCAGTAACTGTCTGTGGCCTTCGGATCCCATATATCTCACCGTGTATGAGAGATAGTCAGCCGGTGAGAAGGGCATTCTGGGATACCTAAGGGACTTCTGTGGGATTTTCGGTTTGGGTCATGTGACCCACAGTGTCCGACATTGTGGCACCATCCCGGGTTTGTGGCCATGTGCTGGTGTTGTGGTGACACAGACGGTAAACAGGGCATATCAGTTTTACCGCAGCACCTTTCTTTATCTCAGGTCTCTCTGTGTCATGCAAGCACAAGCTATATGCAGGATTGCTCTACAGCTATGGCTTAAAACGAGCAATGGAAATCTATTGATAGGACTGCAGGTGTTAACGGTTCCATCAAGAATCCTAGAATTTACAATCACCTGGCTATAAGGTTGTTCTTTTGCATGTAAAAGCAAAACATAAATATAAACAGTTTTTTTTTATTAAAGGAATTTCATATACAAGCCTCGATAATGTTTACATCATCACACACCATCAATGTCCTTTGCTTGCAAGCCTTATTTCATGATTCACTTTTTACGAGGACTGCTCAGGAGTGGAACAGCAGATGCAGACATTGAATTCGAATTCATACAAGGCAGACATAATATCAGGCAATATAGAGGCAGACAGGGAGGCTATTGAAATGCAAATAGACTGCTGGGGCCGCGGCAGCAGGGAAAAGAAATTGGCCAGGATGACAATGCAAGTAAACCACTCCAGTTTGTCAAGAAGGCCACGCTTTGTCACAAAACTGGGAATGGATTTCAGTACAAGTGCTGCTACAGCACTAAAAAGAATAATATTCAAAAATAGGAGGAAAGTAGAAATAAAATAGTTGCCCACTGCACAACTCATGTTAAGATTGAGAAATGCCTGGAAAGTTAGCGTTTTTCACTTTATTGCTTTGTGTTTTTTCCGAGGGACCCTCTTATGTCCTGGTTTATGGTGGACCATGAATGTGAGCAATGCTGAGCGTAATAGCGAGAGGGATAGCGTGAATGCATGGACTTGCTGGTGCTAGTGTGGATGCACACTTCTGTCATGCTTCATTCTCCTCATGAGTGGCCTTTCATTGCATGGTGTGTTTTGTTAGTCAGGTTGGCACGCTCCATCAGGACGAGGCGCACAGAACCAGGAGGCCTCACCGGACCCTCAGCCATAATAAATTACCTACAAGTGCTGCTGAACAATAACACAAAAAAGTGCGACCCATCCATTTCACCACCATTTACAAGAAATCAATATCAATACTTAATGCAATGCGGATGAAAAATGAGCAGAGATACAGGGGCATAATACAAGCTCAAATGAAAGACCTTGGAGTGCTGCTTCCCAAGGGCTTGGGGGATGAGGAGGGATGTGAGATGTGAAAAAAACTAAATGTAAGAAAGATTACATTAAGGCTTTTGTTTACGTCCCTCATATACTTTTTTAGTTTAAGTATTATAATATTCTCTTTTTTTCAGCTTTGTTATTTAATTGTTTATCAATATGCAATTTTTCCTTGCTGGACTCCGGACAGAACATGCACAGACATCTATTTAAAATATTCTCTCTCTAGAACAGAACGTGTAACTTTACTACTAGTTTTGTACTTTTTTTACTTGCCGCATCAGCTGCAGAGATCTGACCATTCAATGACTACTGGCTAAAATCAACTCAATGTGTAGATATGTCCTGCAGTAGATATCTCTTTACCATGTCACGAATGAATCATCTGTTAAAGATAAACATGATCTATATTTGTCCTCGAGGCTCCCTGCATGATGTCATCTCAGCCTTAATGTACCATTTCATTGTGGTGGTTGGTGATGTATTACAGATCTTTGCGTGGTGGGAAGAAAACTCTCTTTTTTTTTTTTTTTTTTTTTACCGTGGAGATTTTATTAAGTATCAACAGTCTCTTTATGTTACGTATATTACTTTTCATAGTCATCTGATATTGATTGATATGTGCTGCATTATGTATGCAAAGAACTTGTAGTGTGTGTGTGTGTGTGTGTGTGTGTGTGTGTGTGTGTGTGTGTGTGTGTGTGTGTGTGTGTGTGTGTGTGCGTGTGTCTGGGTCTGTCACATGATTAAAGGCCTACTTTTTACTGCCAGGTGCATCACCAGCCTCAATTAGACTGGTCGTGGTAGTGAAAGGTCTCTTTAAATGGTGCTTTTGTGTTGACGTTCCCCATATCTTGTGGTTTGGTCGAGTTTAAACTTCTCCGGTTCCCTGGAGGGCTAGCGAGCAGTTTATTCAGAGTTTGTGCCCTTTTGTCACTCTCCTGGCTTCCCATCTCTCCTCCCTTTTTGTCCCTGATGCAGTGTTTTGCATGTAAAACTATAGGAGAAATATGGTCTTGCATAAATAACTCTAAAATGGTATTAGAGCTTTGTAAACACTGGCACCATGAGACAAAAAGTAAAACCGAACATCCTGGTGTAAATAGTGAAACCTGTTCTGATGAATCCTTTCGTTGTTTACACTGTTGTTTCCAAGTACCTCATGCCTTTCAAGCATGGCTGCTTGGACTCTGGCATGTGCCACCAGTAGATGGCACTGCAGCCAAGTTGTCAGGCTGCACTCCCGCTGTTTTCACCTGCCAGCCCTGGCTGCCAGGGAAAAAAGTGCAAATGTATTTGTTTCACCCTGGCTTTGAGGGCTTTTTCAGCCGTTGTTTTCAGAGGCCAGATGTAGTGTGTGTGTGTGTGTGTGTGTGTGTGTGTGTGTGTGACACAGAAAGAGAATATCAATAACCAATATGCTCACCGGCCAGCCTGCGATGGTTCCAAGTCCTCCAAGCACACGGCGGCGAATTTCCTTTTAAAGTCTGTCCTTATTCAAATTACACCCTTGTTGCCCCGAAAACACAAATGTTCATAGCTCTGGTGATAAGCAACCAAAAACTGGGCATTTTTGTTGCCTCTCCCTTTGTACTCCGTTACTCAGGTTACAGACTATGAAAAGCAGCGAGTATATTCTTTACTGTTACGTCTGCCTACCTCTGACTTATCAAAAGGCAAATAACATCAATTAGTCTTTGGAGCACAGTGTATTTCTGTACTGTTAAAGGTCTGGTGTTAAGTTCTGAAGGGAGTCATTGTCCCTTCTTGAGCTTGAGTCCTTTAGAGCACATAAGTGTTTATTGAACTCAATAGAAAGCACTGGGACAAAGGGCCTTGATATTACTTACTCACTTGCTGCATAGTTAGCATCATAATTTTGCTATTAGCTGTTGCCGTCTCAGGGGTGTAAGGAATTTTGGCAGGCATTCAATTTATGTCTTTGAACCCTAGCTGGCCTGGTTGTCTTGCGGGTTGTCTGGGTACTTTTGAAGACCAGTATTAGCTGAACAATGGTGTTGACTTTGAGGGTATTTTGGATTTTATGTGTTGAATTAGGGGTGTATGTGGGAGGTTGACAGAGTGGGGTGAGCACTGAAAGGTTTGCGGTTTGGCATGACATGTGAAGGGTGTTGTCCATTGTCGTGATGTGTGGCTGCAGGCCAAGAACTGGAGAGACACTGCTTAGATTTCCTAAGAATTTCAGGAGCCAAATATATTTTTTGGCATATTTTAGAAATATTGATCTAATTTTAAAAACACTGATTTAGTTTTGACTTTTGTTCAAGAAATATAATGCAATTGAAACATTTTTAGTAGACTCAAACTAGTTTCTTCGGGCATCCATAGCCTGCAACTTGTTTTCATTTGTACTACAACTTTGTAGGCATTTGAGTAGACCTGGAATCAAATATGTCTATGCAATACACTCCCAGACAGGTAGGTAAGTGATAGTGCAGAGTAGAGTGTGCAGAGTTCACTCCCTTGCCCCTGTGTGGCCTCGGGCTGGATGAGCTCACGGTTGTGCAGCATGGAATCAAAGAAGTGTTTGGTTAAAGTGAGGGTGGACCTCAGTGTCACAGTGTCAGCGCTAACATGAGTAAAATACATATACTCGTCATTCACCATTGTTGTCTTGAATGGTTGGAGCGTTATAATAGGTCACACACCTTTTCACATTGTATTGTTTGTACATTAAATATATCGTAAAGCTACAGTTGCTTAGCTTTAAACTAAAATCAGGGGAAACACTGCATCAATTTTGGTTCTTTAAAATAAATAATGCCACAAACTTGCCAGCGCCTCTAAATGCCCCAAATGGAAACATTATATCCTGTTGTATATAATAATGTTGATACTGAAACTATCACTTCAGTAAATTTAGAAAAAGATTGTGGTCTGGTTTGATTAAAAAAAAGTGACCTGATACACACTATCTGTCATGTGTTAGTATTTCGTTACTACCACAGTCTTTTCCTAACTTAACCAATTTGTTTTTGTTACGAGAGTCTGCATATGAACTGCAGACTCACCCACTTCCTCGTGACGCAGGTGCAGTCCATGAAGCAAATGCCTCCAAATGTAATCCTCTAATAATGTTACAGCTCCACAACAGCATAGTGTAGGTGATTTTAGAATTAAAGAAGAAGATCTCAGGAGACTGAGTTGTTCAGTTAGAAAGTGTTTCAGGGTTTTCCCCTAAAATATTTCATTTTAGACTTGTTTTATCCCGCTTTAGTTTGTCCATGTTTGTGTTGAGTTGGACGTATCACATTTTTGCTCATACAACTTCATTAGAAACACATCACACAAATGAATCCCCCCTTTGAATGTGCCAAATGCCGCACCTTTCTTGGTCTGTTCCTTCTCTCCTTTTTCATCTGCCTTACTCCCTCACTCGTCCGCTTCCTCCCTGGTGATGATTTTTTTTAGATCACTTCCATTAACACTGGCATGCTGAGCTCTAATTACTCACTCACTCAGCGTTCTGTGCTGCCCGCCGCTCGTTTAGGTAGGCAACGTGGCCCGTTAGCAAGATGCTTGTTAAATGAATGCACTTAATTATATAAGAAGATAATTACATGTAAATGTTGTATCTAAAAGCAGCCATCCATTCCCAGTTGCAGATTTAATAGGCACATGTTTAGGATCCGTGTTTTGTTTGTTTTAGAGTGAGGTGATTAATTGCCTGTTCTGATGAATCTGCCAGATATTGTCTCCATAGTGGCACTGGTTCAATCGCACGAGGCTTATGAATACCTATTTATTTGCCAGCGTGGACTCTCTGTCTCTCTGTGTCTATACAGTATGTGTGTGTATATGTACTGTGTATATATAAATGAATGTACAATGTTTTCCCTGAGCTCTTGGTTGTCTGACGATAACCACACAGTCTCACAAGTTAGCTGCAAAATAATTACTGTGTATTAAATAATCACATGTTCATGTGACAGCTATCTGCATCTCCTTTCTTTAAGCCTAGTCTAGCATGGCAATAATTCATCTATCAATATTCTATTGTCCAGGGCAAATGATGCAGCCCTAAGCGGAATTTCATTCAAACCCCTGTCAAATAAAACATTATTTAGTGTGTTTAAAGAAGGTGGAGTGCAGGGTGGAGATAGGGGTCAGAGTTGGAGGGCTCCCTAAGGAGGTCTTTAGGGTCTCTGGGACATCAGTCGTCCATTATGAGGTAATCAGGAGGGGGGGGGGAGTGTGTGGCCGTATCCGTGGGTTGGGTGGGGGATTTAGTTTAGAAGGAGAAAGAGCAGCCACATGTTGTGTGCATATTTTCTGTAGATACTTGGGTCCATGTGGTGGCAGTTGTATGCTTGTGTTTGATCGTTGGAGGGGAGGAAACCTTGCCCGTGTCTCTTAATCTCCTAAAGCAGCAGAAGGCAGGATCCCTCAGGACATTATCCATGGTGGCTCTCTACCCTTATGAACATGGGACATGCATCTCCAGTCTCCAGATGCTCACAGTTCGATACAGGCCCCAAGACTGACATCCACCCATACTCTCATAGGGCTCTTTCTGGAACCCAGGGGACCTGCTGTGTTAAGAACATGATATAGTATTTACAAAAAAATATTTGTAAATGGAGGTAGGTTCTCTGTCCATGCTGGGCCGGCCCTTCCTGCTGTTTCCCTCAATGCCATCTTTGTCAGCGTGGCTAGAAATGCAAACCAGGAAGGATAAATGTCAGGAGATGTATGCCCCAGACGCCTGGCCTGGACTGCCTCTGTCTCATCCAGTCAACCAACATGTCCACTCTGTGACTTAAAACCAGTCACCTAGAGACAAGCTCACAGCTCCATCACTTACAGGCACAGAAATAAAATCCCAGAGAACAGTGATGGCTGAAAGTGCATTGAAAACATTAAGTCATATTTCATTTCACCCAGCGTGTAGGAGCGGATATAAGGCCGTGGAATTTCCAGTAAAAATGTAGTGCTGTTTTTTTCAAGCACTTTCAGATAATAAATTGATGTTTCGATTAGATAGGCTTTATTAGTGACCACTCAGGAAACAAATACACCACAAGAAACAAAATATTGCAAGGGAAAACTCGACAGAAAACCTTTTATTGATTTTCCTTTTTTTCACAAAATAAGGAGGAAAAGCCCATAACTATGATGCACTAAAAGCACTAATAGCAGTGCATATGATAAGCCGATATGCCCTGTTTGTGTTACTGTCACAGTGAAAAGTTTAAAGTGTCATAGCTGGTAAATCTAATAATGCTGTTCGAGCATTATCCTTGCAACATTCTCGTGACCAGCTGAGACTGAAGCTGTTCTTTAGCAGATTATTTTGTGTTTTCATGTGACAGAAATACATCATTCAAGTATGTGTGTTAGCAGACCATGCAGCTGTGATGGCGGCGAGGGCCATTTTTAAGATTACATGAACAGATAACTCACTTTATTCCTGAGGACACTTAATTATACTGCTTGTTTGCAGTGTTCATTTGAAGGATACATGGATTGGTAGCCTGTAAGTAGAGGCTGCTGAGGGAGGATTGGGTGTATCAGAGACACCTGATCCATCCCCAGGCGCGCTTTTACAGCCTCTGAAATGAGACGCATCTTTGATTTGCTTGCCCTGTAAACAGAGAGAGACATGAAGGAGCTCTGGTCTCAGCCTTGCTCTGGGCTGCCAAGGATTCACTGGCTGAAAAATGGACACGGGCACCCTCTTTATTCTGACACATTTTTTTGTTTTTTTACACTTCTGTCCCATATTAGGCAGCTGACGAAACAGTAGTTTTCCAGCGTTGATGCATTTGTAATCTGTTTTAACAAATAGATTGAGTTACATTTGCTTCTGGGATATTTTTTTAATACAACACACTTCTAGACAGTCAGACTGAGACATTATGGATGTATGTTTGGAATCCCTCGGTCCCTTGAGACTTCTTTTGACCTGTCAGCATAAAGGCAATGACAGGCCTGTGAACTGGCTGACAGCCTATTGCTGGGGGCTGCTATGTCACCAGTGTAACTCTGATTGCAATTTACAACATATTCAGAAGAAAGTTGAAACCACTTTGCTTTAGAAACGGCAACAGTGTCAAAGTGTCAATGGAATGTTGCAATCTAGATGAGATTTGTTGTTTGGGTGCCATGTATAATAACTACACATTGTTCATTGTTTAGCTAATGCATGAATGGTGTGTATACAACTATCCAAAAAGACAAGCATATAAAAGAAAGCCTCTGAAAATCTTCAAGGGCTTAATTTGCACTACTAGATAAATGTAACAGCATATTAAATATATTATTGTCCACCAACAGCACATAGATGTGATGTAACTCCACAAACATTAACTAAAAATGTATGATTAGAGTTTAAAGAGATTAATATTGCACTTAATTAATGACAAGGAAGGGGCTAACTACAGTTAATTAATATTAATTAATATGATTAATATTAATTGATGAATTAACTATATTTAAGGATGCCTCTCTAGTAAAATATAGCAGCTACGCTTACTGTTCAAAAATGTCTTGCAGTTCGTGAACATTAATCTGCAGATAAGATGGATCTTTTTATTTACTGCCTGGTTTTAAAAAGCTGTCATGCAGATCAGAATTATTAGTAACACTCTGCACAAGCAATGCATAAATATATATATTTCTATTTTTTCTGTTTTGACCCACGTGTCCATACCTTCATGTTAAATTTATGCTTTGTAAGCTACAGTGGTTTTGCTTGTGTGTGTGCGACGGTGCGTTAGCGTGTGCATGTTGCTAACAGACTGCTTATCACATTAATGCCATGCCACCGCTTGTTTATCTAGACAGATGAATCATGGCTTAATTGGCTGTAATGAGCTCAGTTGTTTTTAATAAACTATTGCTGGCAAAGTGAATGAGTGGAGCTGTGGGAGGCGCAGGACAAAGTTGAAAAACTCTGTTTATGTTTTAATTTACTGCTATGTGGTCTTTTATCTTGGTGAGGAGCAGTAATGTGTTTCTTGATGTTTTTATTAGTATTTTGGCTCTGTATACGTGGATTTGTCATGAAGACAAAGACAGAATTGTCAAGTCTGTCTTTGGAGTTTGGTCTGTAATGACCTTCCTTGTTGTCCCTGCCTCTGTGGGCTGAGAGTCAGAGGAGCAGGAGGTGATGAGTCAGGAAGGAGGATGGAGGGATGGTGAGTGTTGCTCCTCCTCCAGACAGTCTGCCTCCACTCTGTGAACATGAAGCGGTGCGGTCGGCTAATGTGGCCAGGGAGAGAGCAGCGGAGCTAAGATGTCATGTCTGTCTGTTGGCTAACAATTAAATGTGGCACCTCAAGCGGATCAATTTTACTTTGAGGCTTCAGGTTTTAACTCCTCGTTCATCTTACTTTTTTTTGCTTGCACTCTGGATTTGCATTTTTCAATCCTCTTATCTTAACACATCCAAGCTTTCCTTAATTCTTACTCCGTATTTCCCCTTTTAGCTTTTCCCTGCATTTTCCTACTGTATACTTTTCTTTAAAACAGTGCAAAGTCAGAACTTACCATTATATAGCAGATTCAGAATAGAAACAGAAGTAAAAAAGTGGAAAGTGACACAAGCGCCAGACAGACTCCTGGTCCAGGACGGAGACAAGTGATGCTGCAGGGAAACACAACACCAGCACAAACCAGCACTTGAAATATCAACGCTCCAGCCTTCTAATTAAAGCCAAGACTAATGGGCCCTAATTGCATCGCTAAAATGTACCAGTTCTCTTCTCTCTAGTGTAACTTGACTACACTTCTCCCTACAGTATATGGATTAATGGGGACCGGAGCTGCAAACTAAAAAGCAGTTAATTTATCGGAAGATTTGTTAAGAGAGAATGAAGTAGGGAGATGGAGGACGAAAACAGCGGGGGGTAGAGGAAGAAATACATAATCCGCCTCTTCTTATTGATAGTGCATTTCATATCTGTCTCCAGAGAGACAGAGGCTACATTTGCTTTACATAGATCTACTTGCCTGAGGCATTCTTTACATTGTTGAGTTGTCACTTAGTAAAAAGGGCAGGGCTCACAGATGAAGGGGAGGAGGAAGGCCATCGTTTTGGGTTGTTTATGGATGACCTCTTTAAATATGATGGTTTTTAAAATGTTTCTGTTCTATTGTGTGATGTTTTTTGTTTATTAAATGAGGGCCAAAGCCATTTTTTCTCTGAGGCAAAATGCTCAGTAGTATTTTCTGCACTGTAGGTGTTTGAATTACTTTTTCTCCCAGGTGGAAAACCATTAGGCTTAAAACACCAATCGGTCTTCCCCCTCTTCCTCTCCACCGTCCCTCTCTTTGTTATTGGTTTACTCTTCATAATAGCTTTTTTCTCAAATCTTCCTATTAATCCATTAGAGGGTGATATTCGTTTGGGGTAATTTCAGTTCACATTTCAGGCAAAGAAGGCATGAGCAAGAAGCTTCTGCACTGCATTTAAACTAATGTGCCTTCAATTATGATTTGATACCCATTACAATGCCATACACAGGCTGGTGTACTGAGAAATGTATTTTTAATATTGGCCTTGTTAACATGCCAGTTGACTGAATGAAAAAGAGAAAGAATGGCGAAAGCACTCTCTGCATGTACTGTATGTCCTGTATTCACACTTCATTACTTTTGCCCAAGGTGAGAAAAATAAGCAGACATTGAGGGTGGTTTTTCGATTTGAAAAGTAATTTGCTTGCCGTTTTCAAAAGTCCTGCAGTGATCAGTTGTGCTTGTACAATCTGCTAACATCTGGATTAGAGATCTTGGTGTCCTCAACAAGTCATCCAAATTAAACTGCTGCATCATTTTAACTGCATAGGGCACATATGAGGATTTTCTAAACTGATGCCTCTATTACTGTAGTCCTAAACCTTGTGCTGACCCAGCTTCTGAGGTCTAGGGTCTGGTTACCTGTTTAATGACTTTTTGAACAAACATGACAATGGATAACAAGACTGTGCTGGCTGAAGGTAGGATGGCTATGCTAAAAATGGATCAGAACCTTTCATGTAAGAACCTGATTTAGCATTGCTACACATTAGTTATGAGCAAAGTGCTCATAATCCTCCTTACCAAACTTTTTTATGGATGCAATAAATGCAGTAAGTAAATTTTTTTGTAGTTGCACGTAATAGAAATATATTTTTGCACAAATGCAGCCAAGCACCACTTTGGGCACAATAGGAAATGTGTCGTCAACCTTGAGAGACAGGCAAAATCAGAAAAACTGGAATTAATTGTCTGGTAAAATGATTGTGTACTGTAGATTCATTGTGATCCATTTTGAATCATGTTGTACTTTACTGTAAGTGCAGTTTTCCTGTAACATCTATAAACACGCACAATAACAAACTGAAGTCAATTTAACAAACATGGTCCCACATTTGCATGTATGTAGGAGGGATTTGCATATCCAAATGTTTGCAGGAGGAAGAATTTGTGATGTTGCTGAAAAGGATACCACACTGTATATACAGTCAAGACACGTATATGTTTACAACCTCATTTTTTTATGTTTTTTTACATAATAGCTGTACTGTACAAGTTAATGTTAGTTTTTTTTTTCGACTAACATGAAAAGTAGGTGGTGAGCTGGTTGAGAGCCATGCAAAGGCCTCCAAAGTAGATATGGAGGACTCAAACGAAGGCATTAACCCTCTGCTATGGAAAGTAAGTAACAGGAACATTATTTGATACACAGTACCATTAGGTTGAGTGGTTGTAGGAATCATAGCATGCACATGCAGTGCACAGTAAATAGTTTGACTGACTAGTTGATCCCAGCTCCAAAGATCTGCATTTTCCCAAAAGTAACATGTACAATGTAATCTTCTATTAAACACCCACCTAATTCATCTATTCATTTACAACATACCTTGTTGTATTTCCCACCATACGACAATGAGTGGTCGAAACCACTTTTGTCATGCTATCCAAAACTGGTACTTTTTGGCAAAAATAAATAAAAAATAAGCTTAAAGTTCACTGTGACACCTGTCAAGTCAACTTGACACAAGTGCTGCTAGAAAACAGGCTGTGATCAAGAAGTTAGAAAGGGCAATAATTTGTTGACATTTTTAAATGACAAATAACCTCAAACTCATAACTCTGCAGAAAATATGTTAGACTTTGTAATATTTTCCTTACAATTTGTGTATGTTGCAATAGATATTCAGTTTTATTTATTGGGAGTTTTGCTCAACAATGACTACAGAGTATCTCTCACTGTGGTTCTAATTGACAGGTTGACTCTATTCTTCTGCCTGACCAAACATTTTATCTTTATTGTGTTCACATTGGACTTCCAATCAGCCCAATTTGGCCTTCAGCTCTAGCTCAATCTGGCTAATTGATTTCACCATTTTGGTTAAATTGTACCATATTGATTACCGAGGTCATTTGTGTTTCACAAAAAAAGCAAGACTGCTTTGCTTTTGTTTGGAAACTTGTATAGCTCTCGCCCATTCAGATGAATAGGGGCGAAGCAGAAGTTCTGCTCATTAGCCCTCAGAGCAGCTGGGTTGTAGTTTGCAGCCACACTCAGGCCGCAGACACCTAGACAAGAGCATGAGTAATGCAAACTTGCATGGAGACAGCAAACTATCCCTGATGTGCTGTGTGCTTGGAGCAATTGTCACTTTGGTTTTAATTAAACAGTGCTGTAAACATACAACCTGGATAGTAGGAACTACACTTTTAGCTTCCATTTATTTCCAGCCTGTGGATGGTATAGGGAGACCAATAGCAAATAAAGGAAGGATCAATGGGGCTTCATTAAAAGCAGCAGGCAGTCTTTTGCCTGGACATGGCTTAATTACAGTTTCACTGGCATTTGCTTTAATTGGGGGGAATAAAAAGAGAGAAGTGGAGTGAATGCAGACTATTAGCATATCTATCACTGGGAGAGGCCACACGGCCCTGTCCAACCAGCGGCTGTGCATCTCACCTCCAACCCTTCAGATCACATAGTGCCTCATGCAGTATTTTGTGTGCGTATCCCTGTCTCTGTCGCTAGAAAAATGCCTTTATTGGATGGTGGTTGTAAAATAGCTGTTAAATACTCACATTCACTAATCACTAACTGTGTCCTGCCTTGTTGAGGGTTCTGCAAGAATTGAACAAAAGTACAAAAGTCCTGCCCTCGAGAAAGAGAATCAGCGCTCTTGAATTCACCGGGATCCTTGTCTGTGTCTGGATGAGCTTCGCCGCCATCCTAGTTCTGTCTTTGACAGTGACTGATGGGAAACTGGGATCAAACCATCCTCAGCGGTGCTTTGGTGACAGGTGAGCAGAGACAGTTTCCCCCAGCAGTTAATAACAATTTGAAAAAGGGCCCTGGGTTAATAACACAATCATTACCTGGTTGAGGATGGCAGACAGCTGTAAGCATGTATGCAGATGGACGGCCATCATTAGTACTTGTCAAACAAGCTAAATAGGCGTGATCTAAGAGAGCACTTCAGGTTTTTGTCATGAATGAATAGCAGCTGAGAATGGTCCAGCGTTTAGCTTATTTTAGAGCTCGCTGTGATCACAACGCAGGCTGGTTATTGTTTCTTTCTGCACAAACTAAGATCTGTTTTCATGACACGTTTCATCCATCAGTACAAACCCGCATAAGAATCATTTTTTACCAACTCTACATGTTGGGTTGCTTCATGTAACAATAGACCTGACTCAGTGTGTACACGGTGGGGTCCTTCAATATTGAAAAGATTGATTTGTAATGTGTAGTGTTCCCATCTGTCCTGGTTACGCAAAATTATGGCTAAACCAGTTAGTAAACACTTTGCCCCATTGTCTGTTGTTTTGATAATCACCCATAATAGCATCCAGCATCAGTATGGTCTTTAAACCTGATTTAGGAGTTAATGGAATAAGAGGGAGAGGCAGTCAGTACATGCACTGGGCCTAATGTCATTAGAAATGTTTGCGGAGGCTAAATTAAATCAGTCATAAATTGTGCTCTCAAGTAAGCCAGAAAAACCCTGCCTCGTCGAGAAGAGGTGGGGGTGGTGAGGATTCATATTTTAACCTTGCGTAGAAAATGCACTTAAACAGATTAAAATAAAATAGGGACCGTGTGGATGGATGGGAATGGTAATTGCTGGTGCTTTAATGGTTTCCTGTTAGCCAAGTCGAGCTGAAGGTAGAGCTATTTTAAAGTTGGAAACAGTGATTGAGGTCATAACTTTGCAAATCTGTTGATTAAGCCAAAGGGTGAGTGTCACCAGACAGCATGTTACACATCTAATAGGGCTTTTGCATAAAACAGGTGTTTGTCCAGTGGGTTTCAGTGCTTTGCATTTAAAATTGAAAGCAGGTTTGAGTTGGACCAGATGGTTTTGGGCCAATCGGTGTAGCAGAATGTAGTATGAGCGATAAAGACCAAGATGTACAGGTTTGTGTGTACGAGAGAGAGGGAGTGAGTGCCTGCAAAGCTCGCCCGTGTGTGTGCTTGTGTCTCATTCGGTTTCCTTAATTCTGTCAGTGCAGGCTTACTGTTTGTCTGGTTACATCAGGTAGCTCATCACGCAACGCAGCCCAGACGGTAATGATAGCCGTAAATACTCCGGGAATTCCCAAACGTAGTTTAAATTAGCATGGTGTCTTTCCCAAAAGCTGGCAAAAGACTGGAAGGAAACCTGTGTCCATATCATGCAGTATAATTTGATTATATGCTATATATGATGGCATTAGAATGATAAATTGTGGAAATCCGATGTGCATTTCTGGTCACTGCTGTAGGACTTATCTCTAACATTACTGTACCTGTTCATGTCTATTCTGATGCACGGATTATTCTGTTCTATGTTGCACCACTCACTGTCGCTATCATAATACACAGCGCTCACTGACGCACAGGTGAACACATTTCCTTCCTTGAACTGCTCAGATCTTGTTGTATGACTTTACCTTCATTTCCTGGGTTCACTTGTAACTCAGCACTATTGGCTCCAGGTGAAACTGTGGCCCCATGCGTGCTCATGTTCAGCTATTGTGTAAATTAACAAGGAAAAGGCTGTGCGGATTGAATGGCATACATGCAGGTGATGACACATCCTTAGCGCACACAAAGTATGTCACATTACTCAATGGCAGTTAGGTTGTCAGTTGCACAACTGTCAATGTGTTGCCAACCATGCATGGTTTGTCTTTCTCTCACTTATACTTTCACTTGATCGACTTATTACCAGCAGAGCTTTTACAGGCAATCAAATCAGGAGCACAACAGTTAAGAGATGTTTTGTGACGTGCGTTAGCCGCTTAAAGATGACTTTGTTTGGGTGTGGAGGATCAAAATCACATGAGCGATTACCTGAAACTCAATGCACATGGGATCAGTTTCAGGTCCTGACCTTTTATTGACATTTCTTTGAAGGCCATTGTATTTTCCACAACTAAAACAAAATTCAGAAAGAAAAGTGGCACCAATGTCTAAAATACACTGTGATGTGTGTATCTAACCGCTGACATCTCATCTCATTAGATGCAACAGAAACGTCCAGAAAGTGGACTGTGTTTTCTACTGTATATTGAAGTTTACTAACCAAAGCCTGTGGAAAATGCTCTCTTTATTGAAAGCTAAGAAGACCTCTTGCATGCACACTGTCACTCTGTAAACTGAAACCGAGACTAGGTTGTCAGTGTGCCAAAGGTTGATGTCACTGAGTAGCATGGGGTGACAGAAACAGAGAGTAGAAGTGTTGAAAAAGCGGGACAGGAGCATGTGTAGAATCACCTGTGTTGTTCCCTTTTGTGTTCCCCGCTGTAGGGCAGATGGCTCACTAGGTCACAAGTGTGAGCTAAAGCCCTTTGTCCAATGTCTGTTCCCTGAGGGTCCTAAGAAAGATATCCGAATGCCCCTTCTCTTAACACTTTTATTTTAGCTCCACTCGCCTGTGGCTGAGTGCGGTGCACCAGAGAATTTTGCGTGAACCTTTATATAAAGTATTAATGTGGTATTTTGTGTTTTTTTTTGTTTGTTTTTTTTGCTTTGGCTTTTTCCGCATTGTGACACTTTGTAAGTAAAAATTCTGTCTCAGGTGATTCACGCTTCACAAAAACACAAGTATTATCTGCCAAAGCTATGATTGAAATCATGGGGAAATCCACAGGTAAGAACAGCCAGTTCATGTCCTTTGGAAGCAACCCAGACAATGTTTAGGCACACAGTCAACAACTCCTGTCATTGCTTATCTGAAGAATGTAAACCTCTATAAGCAAGTGCTTCATCTGTAATTCTATTGTGAGTTGGCCAGTTGTCTCAAAGTGTCTGAATAATCTAATGTAAGGTAAAACCAGCTTTGTCTGCGACACTAAATACTTGCGTAAAGCTGGCGTCTCGTCTGTTGGCCGGCACTGTATGGAATTTGCTGGCAGACAGGATGGCTAGACCACACCAAAACCTGCCAGTTACATTCTTCGCGTGATTCAGACATATCTCTTTCTCTCATTGGGAAAGACTTCAGAGATCTGATCAAAAGGACCCATCAGCCTGACGAACTCAGGTTTGGATGCGAGCTTGGAGAAAGGACGGACAGTGAACTGCTGGTTGTTGTTTTGTTGTGTGTTATTATTTCCATTTGTTGGGGAAAAAGAGAGATGAATGGAGGGATAAATGGATGATGGGTGGGTGGTTGGGAGGAGGAAATTCCCTTGTCTGGATGGAATTGGATGGTGAGCTTTGGGATGAATGGAGGGAGGGATGGGGGCCACCTGATGTAGAGGGTGCTGTCAGAGCTAAGACAGCAGGGTCTTTGTCTTCTCAATAATCACTTGCTGTACCTCTTCTTTCTATTCCTTCTCTCCCCACTGCCATTTTGCCTTTACTTTTCCAATACTCACTGCAACTTTGGTCAATTACCTTCAGTCCACAAAAAAGTAAAGCCTTAACAGTTACTTTTATTTAGTAGTATTTCTTATTAAACATGTAATGCATGATTTTCAATGCTATGTTATATGTATTTGTTCTTATTCTTAAAGACAAACGTCACCCAATGTGCAGCTGGGAGACCTGGTTACTTATTCACACTTGTCACTGTCATCACCATAAAATATATTAAAAGCTATTAGAGGAGCATGTTATTTGTTCTTTGCTGTGAATATCCTTGCTGTTTTATTCAGAAACAAAGAATACAGTGTTTTTACAGGTTATTATCCTGTGTCATGTAATATCATAGCGGTTTTTAAGCTGCTCAGCGAGGTTGTTGTGGCACACCTACAAACATTTGAAGAATGTGTTTAAATACCCCAATGGTCGATGTACAAAAGTAGTTAAAATAATCAGGCTCCCATTATGGCAGAACCCACAGGAGCCAAGACACGTACAGTACCTCAGAACCCACAAGAGCCGGATAGTGACAGGTGCTTCTCCTTCACGAATGTGGAAGTCTTGATTTTCATTCAGGAATTCTTTGCGACGTTGAGGTGCTTGCTGTCATTAAAGCTGTCGCTTAAATCATTCCTATTGATTCAATCTTTGCTATGTAGGTTAACATGCACGTTGGCTTCTACTGAAGTGTGGCATTAGATGACCTAAGTGGCTTTCTGCCTTCACCTTTAAGAAATTGTGACACTATTTGTTTATCAAAAGTCTTTTTGACAAGTTTTATAATTACCTTATTCAGTATTAACAACCTGAGCTGTAATAGAACGCCTGGGGAAACCCACAGGTAGGACTTACCAGGCATCTATTTCACGTCCCTTAAAACCAACCCAGACAATGTTTGGGCAATGTTTGTCTAAAGCAGGCGCCTTGTCTTTGTCTTTGCCTTGTAGGTAATAATTGGTGAAGTTGTATTAACATACATATCTTTTGTCTGTGTATCATGTCCCGATATCACTTTTTGACAAAGTAGATTTTCAAATGTTTCCCTCCAATATAATGGAAGTGTAATATCTTATGTTTTGTATATTCCTGCTCTTTACAAAAGCAATTTCGTATCACAACCAATGGCTCTTTCTTAAATTCACCTGACCCAATCAATTCACCTCAAGCTTCTCAGAGTCAACCGTATATCATGACAAAATGGCTGAAAAGGTGACAACGGTGACAGTAAATAAATGTTTGTTGTTTCTTTCCCTTCTTGCTTTCCTTCTCTGCTCTGTGTAATGGATGGGGTATTGTTGGTGCTGCCCTCTAGGCAGGGAGAGTTGTTTACTTGGGTGTAATGTCTCCCATCCACCAAGGGTCTCTGGAGGGGATGCTCCTGTAGCAGGCTCAATGCTAACCTCCCTATAGCTCCAAAAGTTAATAGCATGGAGGAGACATGATTTATAGGAGCCTTGGCAGCACCACCAACAGACTAACTTCTTTGTGCTTGTGGCCAGTTCAACCAGCCCGTTCATCAATAAAGATCACATTTAGAATTCACTCCAAACTCAGTAGATGGTGATTTAATTTCTGTTGAGTTAAAAAAAAACAGTTAGAGTTCAGAAGTAGCTTGAGAGAATATGGCTTCCATATAAACAGCATTTCAGTGCTCTGATAAGTTAGTGGTCACTTTGTGATGCTCAGTAGTTTGGAGTCTCTTTGGTTGTCTGTTTGATTCGCCTTTAAAAAGCTTAAGTTGTTATTGCTGTACTATACCTTCCCTCCTACTCTTCACTGTTTGTACAGTACAGTACGAACAATGGCTGATCTCTTTTGAATAAAATAAACAAATTAGCAATTCAGAAGCAGTATACTGTACATAATAGTGTTATTTAGCTTGAGATGATCAGTGTATTGTATTTGCCCCAACAGGCCTTTAAACTGGATACATGTAGTTGAGATTACAAGATGTCTGTTAAGGAATGAGGAGTTCAGGCGTCTTGGCAATAATAGTTCTGATATAAGGTTTTTTTTTTTTTTGAAAGAAAGATCCCAGCGCTGACACTAATCCCTGTTGTGTCGGGCTGTGGTTGCCAAATGATAGTATACTGTCTCCCTGCGTGCTCATGCTCAAGTGCATTCTTTTCATTTCAGAGCATATTTTGTCACTGTAACACAAGCTTTACCATAGAGAACCATGGCAGGGATGTGAGATTCAATTTAACCACAACTGTTTACAGCTGTCAATATAGGGACCAACACCACAATAAATACATTAAATTGCATCTGGCCTCATGTCACGGAAAATAAGGTGAGTGGACGGGCTGTGCATGTGATGCTGGCTCTCACTATTATTACATGGCTGTGTCTTAAGGGTTGTCTGGGCTGCTGTCCATTGGATTTAATCCGCCTCTATTACCTGCTACCCTTTTCACAGTTAAAATAATCACCCACAATTACTGACATAAAGGGGAGAGCTGACATGAGAGTCAGAGCCAGAGAAATCACACACAAAGTAATTTCCCTCCACCTTGGTTGCTTACGTGGCTTTTGATGTTTTGGGGTGTGTAAAAGGAGAGAAGGGTGTTCCCCCCCACCCCCCTCCCTCCCATGCTGCAGTGTGAACCATAGATATGGAAATACTCTTGAAAAACGTGTGTGTGTGTGTGTATACAGACAAGTAAATATACATAATACAGACAAAGTGCAGGGTGTCACACTTGTATAAGCAAACAACACATATTTACTGTATTTACAGTACTAGCAAAGAGAATCACACGTACATACACACACAAATATGCACATGGACACCCACTGCCACCACCACCATTAACTAAAGAGGGCTGCAGAGTTTATTGTATGTTGCAGATGAAAGAAAAAGCGAAAATAATTTAATAATTGGCCACCTCTAAAATGAAGAAAATAGAACCATGGGAAAAGGGGCATTGTGATCTACTTTAATCCTCAGCACGCTGCAGAAAAATAAGAGACACCATTAAATGTACCTTTGAAATAAATGGGCCCAATTACTCAGATGGCTGGACTCTCTAATGAAGCTTTTGTCAAGGCAGACAAACATGGTGGAGGGACACTCAAAGGGGTTGAGAAGCAGAAGCTAGATACAGCGGCGATCATTCAAAAAAAATCATCTTTTACATGAAAGTCAAATTCGCAGTAAGCAGTGGAGTTGTGATGCACGGACCAGAAAAAACCCTAAACTGAAATTTGCCTATCCAGAAAGATAAAGAGTGAGTCATAGGAGCCATAGGCACGTAATAGCAGTGAGTAAAAAAAATGACCCGCACAATTAAAACAAAAACATGCTAAATGTAGACAATATGAACATTAGTAGCAATTATTACTGAGAGGGTTGCTCAGTTACATTAGCTGTTATGTGTCCAGGAAATAAGTCATGTTAAATGGGTTTAGGAGAGTTGTTTTGATAATGGCGTTTTGTCGAATCTCTCATTTTTAATTATCGGGTCAGAGGGTAGCGGCTCAAACTCCCTCTCTTTCATCCCTCTTCACAACAGTGAGTGCTGCCGACCCTTCCCACAGCAATACAGAACGCTCTGTACCTCCAGAGTAAAACACAGCCTCGATTACTTTAAGCTGTTTGTCTGAACAAAGTAATTTATCGATAGCATCAAAAGCATCAAATGTTACCAGTTTATGTGTTTTATTACGATAATACAAAACCGTTATGCAACATGTTACCTGATAACCGATGTGTTCTGAGAACGTTGTTCTTTTCTTGTAAAGTTCACTCTGCTGTGTTTTATCGATTAAGGGCCAGACCTTACACGGGGAATACGTATGGTTTTGGGCATGACAGCTTGTCAAGGGGTAAAGGTTAAGGCCACAAGTGTCTGCTGAGGCTCAGACAGAGGTCAGAAGGTCTCAGTCAGGGTCAGGACCCCGATGGCCCCATGTCTGCGTCACAGTTTTATTTTGCATTCATTTTGCTGTGAACTAGGCAGCACAGGCACTTTGGCTTCAAATCTTAGTTGCAGGAGAGTCAGACCTATCACCCTTTAGCAGCATGTCATCCCTGGGCATCCTTAAACAACAACAATATCACATTATTAACTATCTGAGCATAGACATTGCATCCTAGTATTAGAATAATTCTTGTGATGATTTTCTTCTAACTTAAACACCTTCAAAATACAAAATAAATCTATTTGGGCTCACAATAGTTTTTGGATCCTGGTTCTGACTGATTTAATGCCTCACAATTCAGGATGTTTAGAAAAGACATTTGATGATGTGTATACTACAGTATATAACGTAACACACATAGCAATGCATATGCCTGTGGTCCCAGTTTGTACTGTATTAGTAGTAGTACTGTAGTATTAGC
Source organism: Betta splendens (assembly GCF_900634795.4). Taxonomy (NCBI): domain Eukaryota; kingdom Metazoa; phylum Chordata; class Actinopteri; order Anabantiformes; family Osphronemidae; genus Betta; species Betta splendens. Next base: position 14,032,433 of record NC_040895.2, read on the forward strand.
ATTAAGTAGAGAGAAAAGGGGTCAGAGAACATCATAAAGTCCCCTAAATTATTTAAAGAGTGTCCTACAGGTTAAATGTAAGCTCAACGCATCATTTCAGCCTCAGCTGGTGCGTTAAACATAACAGAGTGTAATGTGTACTGCCACCCTGCTGTACTGTACTATTCACTCCTTCATTACTTTTTTATATATGCGTATGATTAACGCTCATTGTGTGGCTCAGCTTCTGTCGAAAGCCTCCACTAAAGACAGCTCAAGCTTGAGAGATTTTTTTCTCCGTCATTTAAATTTTTACACTTCCATTTACCCGCCTTTTAATTTAGCGTATAATGATGCCATTAGAACAAAATCCATCTGGAAGTTCTGTTGGGAGCGGTTAATGTTCCATGGCTTTTTGCTGCTAATGCCATTGGGCCTGCATTGGCAACAGATGCTCTGAAAGCAACAGATACATTCTCTCCAAACATCATTACAATCATGCCCATGTCCAGGATAAATGTTGCTGCATGAGCAGGACTAGCATACCTGCAAAGGGACTGTAAAACATGAAGCATGTACAGCTGCATCACTGCCGATGAATTCCAATTTCTCAAACCATTTATTCACAGATTCAGGGTGTACAAATGTGTCTAGTTCCGTTTTTTCTGCCATTGCAGCCATTTCAAGGGCTTCTCTCCCACCCACCAACGAACACATTTGGACAGTTCATCGGTTGGGATATGAAAGCTAGAATAAAGGGCAAAAATGTTTTCAGTTGTGTCTAGGTGATTAAGTACAGTGGATAATTAATTGGAATAACAAACAATTTCCTCCATGGAGGATTACTGATTAGTTGTGCTCCCTAACGCTGCCATGGCCTTTTTATCCTCTCTGCTTCAATTATGTTAATGCTAACTTTCTCTCCCAGAAATTATTGTGATTAATTTTCTCTTGTTTTGAATTACAATTGCACTGGCTGCTAGCACTTTAAAGCATTCATTAATTCCCAATTAGATTGGTGGGCTCATTTGCTCCAGTGCTGCTTGGTTCTGTAGCACTTTGTGTTTAATGTGCTAATTGGGTGAGATTAAAAATAACTAACCTCTTATGAGAGAAGAAAAGTTATTCAGCAGTCACATTAGCATAATTTATCCCAGGATGTTTAATTAAACATTGCCACAATAATCATGACAACTGACTAACAACTGTTGTCAACAGTTGGATAGTAAAACTGAAGTTCAGGGTTCAGTCATAATGGATGTGCCATATGTTGGCTTTCTTCAGTTCTCAGCATCTTGCTAATGTGTTGTCTGTACTTATCTCCAATCATCCAACATGTCTAAGACAGTATGGTCTTCTTTTATTTCTGCATTATATCTCTTCAGTGCTTTGTTACAACCACTCGAGCAGCATTAACAGCTGACTACTCCATTTACCCAAGACTTGGATTGTCTCTAACTCATTTACCACCATCAGAGGATCAACGCTTCAGGCAAACATGAGTGGGGTTGGATATATGGAAAAAAGAATGCTTTCATGTCCCGATGTGATCTCTTCAAATGGGACCTGGAACCTGAGAGTGAAATATTGTTTAGCTGTTTGTGCCATACACGCTTTTTCATCATAAGATGAGAGATGCTGGTGTGTGTAAGCAGGGGAACTGGTCCTGAAACGCTGCTTAAGAACAGGGGGTTGTCCAGATCAAAGGAATATAAACCTTGATCATTGCATCTATCAGAGCTCCTTATAAGTTTTGGTAGTGTCTACTTCTTTCAGATTAAAGAGGCTTTTCACCTATAATTCACTCTGTCTATTCTACAGGAATTGAAAAACATCAAACTTTAGTCCAAGGTTTTGCGTTAAGCATCCCAACCAAACTCCATGCTAAACTCAGAATCTGTGGTATGGTGAATATTTGAGGGCTGCTAAACCATACATGTTGACCAACAAGTAATTAAACACCATAATATAATGCAAGGTTCATTTTTGTCCAGGGTACAAAAAGCATCTTTGCAATAACTTGTCAAGTAGTCTCAATTTGGCACCTCATGAAATAGTCACATCAAGATTTTCAATCAAAGCATTATTAACCCAACAGAGTATTTTATAATATGTAGAGTTTACATTAGTACAAAAATCACAAGTCAATGTGAAACAATTTCCTTAGAGTGTAAGGCTTTTGGCAGAAAAACAACTTAATTAGACAGGGCAGTGTGTTATAATTGCTGCTGTACCATTTATGGTATTCACCATTTTAAGGTTCTGTCACAGTTCAGATCAGTTCATTGCTTCCTTCTCTAATAGAAGTCTAACAATTTCCAAAAAGGCTTCATCATTGTATTATTACCATGTTTAAGGACATGTGTTTAAGTTGCTAATTACAGTTATACTATGGATATAAAAAGGACAATAATGCTATACAATATGCCGATACTGAATCTGAGGTTGTGCATATTAGACCCAAAAAGAACTGGACATGGTCAGATGTGTGAGAAAGAGAGTATAATGGCATCTGGAGGCACAAGATTGGCAATGAGATTGATGAGAGGTACTATCTTCTCAGCTCTCATTTTGCTTTAACCCGTTTCGTGTCTCAAGTGCTTGGACACTGACAAAATGTATTAGTGCCCTTTTAGAACCACAATGAAGTGAATATCTTCCTATCTAGTGTTTTGCTCAGGTAATTCATAGAGCACTTTGAACAATACTGAAGCATCAAGATGAAAACCATTGTGCCTTGCGCACAAATGGTCACTTGCTTATTTCATTGCACACTTTTCATCTATATGGAAATGAAACGATGCACTCTCAAGCCTTGTTTGCTTGTTTGTGTTGTGCAAAAAGGACAATAACAGGCAAATAAGGATCGCTTGTGTATTGGGAACTTTTGTGGGGCCAGCTCTCGTGACAATATTCCAGGGCCAAAGAAAAGGAGGGATGGATAAAACAGATGTCTAGTGTCACTGGCAGCCTGAATCCTCATTTTGGAGAACAGAAAAGATTTTTATTTCTAAAGAGTAGAGTCCACTGCTGTGCTACCACATTCTACTAAAGACAAAATATTATATCTTTGTGCATTGTCAGACAAGAGGTATAAAGCAGAAGTATGTACAGTTTTATGCTTTCTGTATCCGATAAATTAGGCCAACTGGGGTGTCTGTGTGTGAGATAGTGTGGGGCATTGGACAATGGCAACAAAAATGTACACAAGCCACAGAATACAGAAACCTGAAAGAGGCCAATGTATTTCACAAGCCATGAGGACAGATGAACTAATACAGTGAATAGAAACACAGTATGAGGACAGTATGACTTATTAATAAAGGTACTGTAGCTGTAAGTACAGATACAAGCAAATGTCCGAGATATTTTATTATGAAAACTAATTATTAGGTAAATGTTATTATGTGTTGTTATTATGTAAAGCTAATTCTCACCTCATTTGCATGAAGGTGCTCTGGGGATTTCCAGCACATTGAGATTCAGTGGGTGTTTTTGCAGTGGAATTTAGCACAAATGAGTCACACATTTGAATTATCAGCAGTTTGAACGATCAAACACTTCAACTGCAGAATTAAAAATAGCATGTACTGAGTTACCTACAACAGGCGTGGCATGGAGGGAAAAAAGAGGTTTAGATGCCGCCGGTATATGAATTTTTTTCAATTCCCGACCCCATCTCTTCTATTTCCTCCCTCGCGCATGAGACAAAGGGACCCTTGTCTGATGCTAGTGCCCAGTGCCACTGGGAAGTCAAGGCTGGGAGAATTAGGAAGGGGCGGGAACAGGGCTCCCTGCTACAAGGTAACAAGGGAAAAGCAATCCCCCTGGAATTATCCTGATACTGGAGACACAGGGCTCACCAGACAGCGGATCAATGGGTCTCTCTGGGGAGGAGAAGGAAGAAGGAGGGGACCAGGACAGGATATTGCAGCACAGAAAGTGTGCCATGCTGTGTCCAAATTATCCTGAAAGTTAGGAAGAGGACTCCTGTTACCTGTTCAGATGTTTAGGCTGAACGTTCACTTGGTTGCTTTGGCTTCATGCCACTGCCACACCTACAGCACCTGGTATCTGGCCTTAGACATACTAGTGTCCAACATTAATTAATTATAAATTAATAGGAGATTTAAGTTTAAAGAAATGTTAAGTACTTTGTGAAATATTAACCAACCCATGTAAAAAATGTAGGTCTTTTGTGTTTTAAAAGTAGGTCATTCATCATAAAGTTTTATTGTGCTCATGAAAATAACTAAATAAGGGTCAGTTAAATGAAAGTTCATAGTATTTGGTAGATTTATTCCAACTGAGTACTTTTACTATATACCTCAATTGTTGCAGTACAGGATGACTTTACAATAACCTCCTTCATTGTTCATCCCCATAGTGACGGCACTGACCTGGAACTCAGCTGGTTTTCTTCCTTACTTTTTTCATCTTATTGATACCAGTTATTTAAACGTATATGTCGATGACCATCCCAGATCCCTTAAAATAAGTTGGACTGTAATAAAGCATTTAGAAAATTTCATTCTTGCTCCTAAAACCAGCCTCAGCCCAGAAGGTTTTCTTTCTTGAACAGTTTCTTCACCACTTCCTTCTCCACAGAGTACCTGCTAACCTTCCAATACAGACGTATCCAGTAAGATCGAGACTCTCTTGTTTTGCTTTACCCACACCAGCACACATTACTCTCCCCGCCGCCTGTTGTCTGTCTTTATGGAAGCATTAGGTATCCTCTTTGAGCCCGTATGCATTGAAAATGAAAGAGCGGAACACACTCTTGGTCCTCACCCACCCAGTCCCCCGCCACCATCCCACCCCTTTACACTGCACTCTTGTCTAGTGCCATGTTTCGAGCAAATGTCATCATCCAACATCTGTGAATGAGTGGAGCATGGTGCGTCACGTATTGATCCACTCCCTTTGTGTGGCCTTCCAAGCTTGTGATAATTAGCATCGTCCATTAGCGACTTTGCTGGGCTAACGTGCCCATTAAGAGTCAAAGCTTCTGTTCTTTTCTGTGGGCATTCATTTGGCCTGGATTTTCTTCTTTATAGAGCATAATAAGGGAATGGTAAAAATATGTTGTGTACAGATGAAAAGTGGAAAATATAAAGTGGGTGTTTAAATGCATTAAAAGGCATCTAGATTTAATTAACACCCTGGATAGCTGGCAGCTATGCTCGTGTGCTGTAAATGATCATCTTAGCAAAGAACAGAGCTATCATTTTGAGTATGTTTTTAAAAGGTGCAGTGACATTACACAGGCCTTTTCCTTTCATAGCCCAAATGCGAAACTTCTCTTTGCCCACTTTGATGCCAGAAGTAACCTATTAGAATGCAATGCAACACAGCAAATCTTTGCTTATTATAAGCTCTCCTGTTATTTTGTTGCATTAGGTAAAGAATGCATTTAGCTCCAAGCACACCGCCTCACATTTAAAGTTAGATTTTCCTTGCTCAACTTGAGATTAAAACCATCATTGTGAGGGGAGAGAAAAGTTTCCTGATGAAACGGTAAAAATATAAAGTGGCAGGCGATTCAGCAATTCAGGACACGAACAGTAGATTTGCACAGACTATGTTGACACTTAATGAAATTGTTCCTTCGGCAGTTCAGACCTGAGTATTGATTGCAAAACAAGAGGTTCACATCTGCCTGTTTACTTTCCGTGTTTACTGTTTGCATTCCTCTGGCAGACAAAGATATTATTTCTCCGTTGAGGACCCTAGAGAAGCGGCTGCCCTGCGCTCAGTGTTCGACCCCAGCACCCACTGCAGCGCTACCGATATAATGAGCGGCCGTGGAGAGAAAGCGCCGGTGCCAGTAGAGGCTCTTGGCGATGCATCCAAACAGCAGCTTCCACTCTCGCCCTCACGGATGGCGTTCTGAGATGCATGCGTGTCACGTTGACCCCGCTGACCATCGGCTGGCTAAGAGGGGAAATGAGCGCAGCGTACGAGAAGGAGGGAGCACCAAAGTAAAGTGCTCACCCTGAGCCATTATGATTAACCATCAGCAGTTTTTGTGTAATCATCGGCAATGTGCGCACAGCAGAGTCCTGTATGGAAAGAGCTGCAGAGAAAAAAATCAATCACATTATATTACTGTGGACATGCTTTATTGACCTCTGTTGGTGTTCACACATTTCATACTTGATTCGTATCTACTGGCGGGCGTTTAGAACAATGTGGGCAATTTGGGCAACGAGGAAAAACAGGGCAGCATTTTCAAGCCCAGAGCCCCTGCTTATGGATTGAGTGCTACTTTACAAAAAAACGAGCAACCTATTTAGATGCACTTCCTGCATACATTTTATGGAACACCCTGTATTGTTGTATGGAGCCGCGGCCTCATTCAGCCCCGTCAGAGAATATTGTTATTTTGGCCTGACTCGCCATGTGTAGACAGTATACGGTATGACTTCATAGGAGCCAGACGTGCAGAACAATTTGTGAAATCTCCCGTAGCTCAGGAAGACAACAGTAAATAAGAGTTGGAGGTCTCATTATCTGAACATCAAGCCGTGACAGCTCATCCAAAATGCATTGTATCTAAAGGTTAAGAGTAGTTATGCGAAAAGTAATGTATTATTAAAATACCTTTCAGAGTGAAGTACCTTCTGATATATTTTCCTTGGTAATGAAAGCAGGATTCGGTGGAAATGTAATAATTCGGGGACCCATTTCTTCAAGCCTTTATTCCCCCACTACCTCTTCAACAATTTATCTGGGGAGAGTGAAGAGCTTACAGCCAGCGAACAGACAGTAAACATTTTGTTATAGTCAGAACCATCTCTTATTACTGGTTTTTCATTAAAAAAGAAAGCCTTTCGGAGCATTCAAAGCATTTCGGTGGATGAAGATGCTTCACAATTTTCTCCCTCTCACCCTCTTTCTCTCCTCACTATACCTGAATCCTTTCTCTTTTTGATGCTGTTAAGGGAGTAATTGAGTGCAGAAAATGGCTTGGCTTATTTGGACTGAGCCTGATCCAGAAATGATTAAAGCTAAAGGGGTTTGAGGTATTCAAAGGGAGAGAATGACAGAAAGAATATGGTTAATGCCTTTTTTTTCTTTCCCCATTTTGTGAGGAGAGAAGAAGCTGGGAGGAGTGGTCAGACCGAGCACGGAGCAGCCAGACAGGTTGGTGTTCGAGGGGACTCGGGGAGAGGGGGGTGTTGGCGTACAGAATAGCCCCTACTCATTCCCCTATTAAAAGCATCAGGATTGTCAGAGCCTGTAAAAAGACAGGAAATCACTGTAAGAAATGAAGCTTCTTTTACCAATTACTGAATACCGAGTGCACACCTTGGAGCTCTTTGTCCTCTGTAGCACCAGTTCCCCGTCTCTCTACCTCTTTTTCTCTCTCTTTCTTTCTTCCTGCCACACTCTCTCTCTCTCTCTCACTTACAGCCTTTGAGTCAGATGCATTAGCACCAAGGCCCGGAAAAGAGGCAGCGTTTTCAAAGCCCAGTTGGACTCACTTCTAGCCTGTCGTTGTGGCTCCTTTTCAGGCTTTTATTCACAGACAGTAGGGCCAGGTCTGAAAGAGATGCCCTCAACCTCTCCACTCAAACATTTATCTCTCCCTTTTTCCTTTGCTATAGCAGAGATGATTAGCGAAGGGAGCCATTTACTGATCCGCAGCGCCTTTTCTGTGCAGCGTGTGCAAAAAGAAAAAGGGAGCACGTTCAGCTTGTCTTTTTAACAAACACCTACACCCTCGTGTTCAGACACAAGCCCTCAAATAAGCATGTACAGTAGCATACACTGGCACAGTGTAGCGCACAAATACACACCAATCTGTATTGTTCAGATTGTGTAGAAGCTGTTTGTAATTATAGGTGACAGCAGTATTTTTAAATAATGACTGTTTTATCTTATCAATAATTAAAATGAATGTGAGCCTGTATAATGTAGGATCTGTCAGGTCGTTGAGTTTGGATAGATGGGCTCGGCCATGCCCCTTCACCCCAGCCACGACTCTCGGGACCTATAAACACCTCGGCAGACTGGCTCTCCATACCATCTATTGACCATCTCAGTTAATTACTTCCCAGTTAAAACAATACCAGTGAGCTAATGTAGTCAGTAGAGACCATTTATAGCCTGTGGTTGTGTGGGGTTTGTAGTCTGTTCATGTGTGTAACGACAGAGCAGCACAGCCGTCCGGCTCCACAGGCGGCATCGTAGCGCAGTTTCACATCATAGGTTTTGCAGCAATTGTTGCTGTGGGTGCGGTTGTGGTGATACTGCTGGTAATGGTGTTGTTAAAGAAGATATAGCTGCCAGATTAAGGGCTCCCAAAGCATATTTGCCAGGGCTATAGGCGCCTTCAGGATCCATGGCAGTGTTAGAGAGTTTTCAAAGACCGTGCTGGACAACGATGCCGGCTTGTTTGCGCTGATCAAGACGCATGAGGATATTATTATGTAAGATTACTCATTTTGGAGGGGTTTTACTCAGCGTGTGTTCCTTGGCCGCCGTTCCCTATGTCCCAACCGCACCCTGCTCAACAGCAGCCCTCTACGTTGTCCTCCCCTCATCTGTCATCCGCACTGTCAAGACAGCAGGAGACACATTTCAAATCACCCAGTGTTTTGCCACAAGCAGTGTTGTAATGCTAATAAGATTTTCATTCATTTCAAAATCCATGACTTCATTTCACTTTTCTGTGTGAGTGCAGGTATATTTAATGGTTCGAATTTTTTGGCTTGGCATTAATGTCAACCATCAGGATGTTGACAGCGAGAGAAGCCGCGTGTGGCGTAAGGCATCGCTGCTTCCTGGCAGCCATTTTCATGGTTAATGTTGTAGAAAACAACATCCATCTCTCGGCTCCCCCCTCTCAAAACAGTTTCATTAGTCCTTATGCGTTGACCCCTCTTCTTATAGTGTTGTCAAATGTGGCGTGCATCATATCATCACCGGGTGTTGCAGTGGGTAAAATTTCAAAGCCTGTGTCGCTGCCAAATTGTCCAGCCTGGTGTTCGCAGCGTGCATATTTTCAGAGACTGGGTCGAATTGGTGTCGTATACACTGCCTAGCCTTCACCCATTCATCCCCAGTTAGCTAATAAATAAGACAGGCTGAAGGCAGTGACTATCAATATTAATAACGGACTGAGTTTGGTTTAGGACCCTGTGAAAAACAAGGCCGGTGAGGTTTGTACAGCTTTCATTTTTGCTGATACACTAGACTTTAAGATTGGTTTTAGAATAATGTGCATAAACGCATCATATATGAATTAGTCACAGTCATAATAAAAATAGAATGTAGGCGGTATTATTATTAAATCCGACACTGACAGGCTTCAGTGTGTGCAGCCAACTGCCTGCTTTCTGTTGCATTCTGCTGCTGTTTCCTCTTTGTGTCAAATCTATTTTTAAAACAGACAAAACAATGGAGTGAAGGTGTTTAACAAAGTTAGAGTCTGACACATTTATGAAATGACCCCTGGGTAATCAGTAAGTAAAATATGCTTAAGCCTGAGCCAACAGAAATGGACAAAAAAGCACTGATAAATTGCTGTGCTCATTGTAAATTCCATACTCAATTGTGGCATTGAATATGCCTGACTTTGGGGGAGTGATGCATTTTATTTTCCCTGTTTTTTTTCCCACAGATGTGGTCTGTGGAAGCTACACTATTGCGGTGCTTTCAGTAGAAAAAGGCCATCTTTAGGACCTCTTGATCAATCTGTGACCTTTAAGTACATAGCCATCTCGTAAATAGGAGGGTGCGCTTACAGAGACTTCAAAAGCAAGGGGACCCGATAATTTCAAAATGGAGCGGTGTGGAGTGGCACTGGTGGGGAGTCCATAAAAGCCTGCCTTGTTCTCTGCACACCTCCTCTTTGCTTCACAACAGCCAGTTAGCGTAATAGCTCAAGGGAGAAAGGGGGGAGCGAAAGAGAGGAGGAGCAGATATGGTGAGATGGATGGAGGGAGAGGGAAAAAAACAGGTAATTACTGGTAATCATTGGTTGAGGAAGAGCTGATGATCACTACACTATAACAAATTGTACTGTTCCCTGTTGAAAAACACTGAGGAGACCGGATGTGGTGCTGTCTGCAGGTAACAACGGGGAAATTAGTTGGTAACCTTAAACCCCCCTCGCAATCATAGAGAAACTCTCCTTCCTCTTCCCCTCCTTTTCTCTCTTTGCCTCTCATTGAGAGGAGTTATATAAATCTCAGTGTTCCACTCAATAAGTGCCGTATAAGTAGGGACTTTGAATGCTTTATTATATTTCAATCTTTTTATTTAGATTGGACATCAAGTAGAGGCAAGTATCTAAGGTTCAACAAGGAGACAGGGTGATGCAAACAGAAGCACCTGAAGTTTTCATTTGAAGCCTCAGCTTTAAATCACACCCAAACATATTCATGAAACACTAAAGTTTAATACGTCAAAAATGTGTTATTAATTTATGTAACTAATTGAGTCAATTCGTACTGTGTCCACTTCGCGTGGCAGAAAAAGCTGTGCCGAGAAGTGTTGTTTTTTTTTATTTTTTTTCCAGTGTATTGCCGTGAGATTCCCCTGTAGCAGCTCCAGTTTTCTAAGCCTGGCTATTCAGCAGCATTGTCAGTTTTCAGCTAAAACCATGTACATACGTTAAACGCAGACATACAACATGAATTGAATGAATCCATTTAGATGTTAAACCCTGATGCTCCAGAGCAGGAAAAAAAGCTCCTCCATCGTTATCATTTACTTGGGTTTCAAATCTCTTATGGAACTTACGCAATTAAAATTATCAATGCACGAGAACTGCGACCCGCGGTATCACTTTTATTTCAATGATTTCTTGAACTGCCTCACACAGCGATGACCTAAGTGTGGACTTTAGCAGAGCCAGTGTCACAGGAAGACTTATTGATTTGGAGCAGTGCCTTTCTTGGGCTCCCTGTGTGACTAGACAGTGGCCTCATCACAGAGGAAGTCTTTAGCGGATCAATCGGAAGCACTTGCTCCACTTGTACCTGTTTGTAACTGATAAGACTACACTTTAGAGAACTGATACTGATTAGCTCAGGATAAACACAGCAAAAATGTAGGGAAGGAAAAAAGCAATATGGATTGTATATTGTTTGTAATAAAACTGCAGCGCTTATTGTTTTTACATACATTCTAATATATTTACATATTGTATAATGGTTTATTTACGTACAGTCAAATCATCATGCAGCTGAAAATTGTGTGACTAGGTCTACAAAGTGACCGTGTTATGGTGTTCCTGAGATCAATACTGACCGAGGAGGTGAAATGTATAGAAATATATGGTAAATGGATGTTTGAAAGTGGATGATCCTGTATTGACATGTTGTCACTTAAAGCAGGCCAGATAGAAATGCACCTCTGGGAGTTCTGTCCTTCTTCAAACAGTGCTGCAGGCGTCGTTCTCACTTTCCGTTTGTTTTCAGAATTTCAGTATCATACGTACGTTACCCACACCCAGGCTGTGCCCTGTTTTACTAAGCCTCAGCCAGTGTATAGTTTTTGTCATGGCCGTTCACTGAGAATTACCAATAACACGGCTAATAATAAAAGGCTTGTAATGGATACATAAGGGTTTGTCATCTCGCGACAGTTTAATCTGGCCTGCAGGTCCTCCGTCAGTGGAGAACAGGTAACGTGAGACTCAAAGATTCGCTGCATTAGTTCTGCTTAGCTAACCGTGAATGCTAATTGCAGGAAGAACAAACTGCTACGCTCCCCTCCTTTTCCTCTCTCCTCCCCCTTTGGCCAACGGTGGAGGCCATTCAGAAGCGCAGTGTGTGTCATACAGCTTCTACTTGGAGCGGGAACAAAGAAGGTCGTTCTGCAAGTGAGATTTAATATAAAGGGAGAAAGCACACTTGAGCATCACAGCTGCTTCATGGGATCATATGAGCAGGATAGGGATTCACTCAGCAGAGTAACTATAAACTAACCCATACCTAAATGAGTGGTTAAGGCAGGTTCAATTTGACCATGTCAGCTTAAATACTGTATGTTTAATAGACATGAAATTGTCATAAAAGAAAATCTAAATGTTTACGATTATAGTAGTTTTTCAATACCAATATATAAACATCATAACATCACCCTGCAGCAAGTACTGTGACCATTAGAGCAATCATTCAAGTGCTACAGTATAAGCAAAGTAAAATCAAAAATAAGAGTGCTCCATTCAAAAGAACCCAACCATGACAAGCCTTTGTCAGACAACAAGAATGGAAGAGTTAAATCCACTACTAATACTGATACTGATACTAATCTGTGGGCAAGGTTAAGGACCCAGTTACACACCAGAGGCTATAAAAGCTCAGAGGTGCTGGTCAGCTTGAGCCACCTATGCTGTGATCTGTCTCTGAGTTTCTGACCTGGGCAAATGAGAGGCCACTACCCTGGTGGCTACTACTATCTCCTATCAGTCTTCAATCCAGACATCTATAGGCAACCCGGGCCCTTGGGCGAAAGCTATCATATAGCCACTGTACCAAACACTCCCGCCTTTACCTTGCAGTGGAGATTTATTGTAATTAGAAGATTCCTTTACAAAAGCTTGGGATCAGCGTTTCTTCAAGGATCTCTGTGCGGTCCCACGGGGGACACTCTTTGATCCCGACCTTCGAACCCTAAGGGTTAAGCCTTCCCTTTGCAAATGAGTTTGACATGATGGACCACTTCCTAATTGGCCAATTGCTCTGTGCCGTTTCTGGAGCCTGCTGGTTTAACAAGTGCATGCTTTCCTTCACACTCCCCAGTGTCTTAGCACATCATAACTGATGGCTTTGAAGGGATTTTCCCCTACATATACATGCATTCACATTTCTACAGCCTCTCGGCTCAGGAGCTGAGTCTGCTCAAATCTGTGTTGTTTATTCATCTTTGAGGCTCATGTATTTTCTCTTTTTGCGTTCGCCTGATAAAGCTGAAGGCTATACAGCTCTTTAAAGAATCAGACCCATTGGAGGAGAGGACCAGTGGTGTCGAGTCCACCCCTGCAGCACGTCGTTTGTTGGCTGTTGCTTCTCTCCACCTCTGTCCTTTTCTCAGTCAGACTAGTTTGTCTAATAGTAAGAGGGAAGCTTGGCTCCAGTGGGCCCTGCAGGCTAGGAAGAACAGAACAGAACAGGTGGCCAAGTGCTGCAGCGGCTTCTCTTCATTGATCAGCACAAAGTAGCATTTTGCCACAGTCTGTAAGTTCTAAGATCTAAAGGTTAGTGGAGCTGACAAGCAGAGAAGCCATAACTGTGACATATTGCATTTGTAGCTCTGATTGTCTTACATGTGGATTACAGTCACATGGACTGTTCCACGGAGACCTATTTCAAACCTATCTGCTGCCTCACTCTGACGGATTGCTGAATAACCTTTCCCGATGACCTCCACACGGTTTGTTCACCTGCAGGACCATGGGAATCTCCCCTGCAAAAATACCTGGTCCGCACTATGCTGAGAACGTGCCTCACCAGCCGCCCAGCACTGAGACGGATTGTTTAGGGGTGCAGAATTAGTCGGGTCAGGGAATCCTCGGCCTCGGGCCAGGCTAATTACTTTCTAATGTGACGACAGTTCTTTTGAAGAGCTGCTTTCTCGCTGACCAAATCTTTTTAAAAGCGTCTTGGGGGTGCAAAGAGGGCTGAGAGGGAGTGTGCTGTGGCAGGCCACACCAGGGCCAGAGGGGGGGCTCAGGTTACACTCTGCTTGCCGTGATGCATTGTTGGTGGGACGCCTCGGCTCCAGTGCCCCCCCTCCCTCTTTCTCAACCACCACCGTCACCACCATCATTCCCCCTCATCACTGTCCCTCCAAGAGAGGTTGCAGCAGAGCCTTGCAGAAACTCTGACACCAGTCCAGAGGATGCACTCTGCACATGAAACCTTACACTCAACTAATGGTCGCAAATGTGTTTTCAAAGAAATCCCAGGTCTCCCATACAAACCATAGGCTCAAACTGCTGGATGTGCATATACAGTACGTACACACCCACTGCTCACACAACATAGGCTCGTTGGTGGAATACATCAGAAACAGTTAGTGGTTAATGAACCAAAGTTACACATTTAAAGAAACTTTATCTTTTTTACAGTTTTCTAGAGTTGCATAAGACACTTAAAACACATCTTGTACTATAATGGACATGGTAGAACGAACCCAAAATATACGCCACTCAGCCAAGTTCTTCTTGAGGAATCCCCTTTAGAACTTACAGGTGGCTTGTGGCTTTGACTGACACTTCACACGGATTTTGGTGACCTCCTGCTTTTTTTTCCTCTCACTCCGTCAAAGATAATGTATTCCCTTTCAGGGGAGTGATCCCTAATTAGCTATCGGGTGATAGTGTGCTGCTGTCGTTGTGCTCCCTGCTGCTGCGCTGCAGGCTATGTGGTCAGCAGTCAGTTTCAGCCTGTAGTGACGGATCATTGCTCTACGCACCCCCGCAGCCGAAAGAGACCACTTGGTCCTTACAAAGAGATCACAACTCTCCATATTAAAGAGAGTTCAATATGAGAGCTCATAACAAACAGATCATTGACCTAGCAAACACAAGAAGATCACTTGAAAATGCTCATACAAATTAAAATGAAAGTCAGCAATGCGTTTGTCTCCCATGATTGATGGTGCATTATTCACTTTTTCTGTGTTTGTCAGTTGGCTCGGTTTAATGGAGAACAGCATCTCATTTCATGTTTCAATTTGAATGAATCTGACCAAATCTTTTGTCAAATCACAATCACACTTTGCCAAATGTGTGAAAAATAACAATTCTTTCCCGTATTTCCCAATAAAAGCCAAATCTTCTAACTTTACAGGATATTATAGGTCATTCCTGATATAAAAGATATGATTTCTTCCTGTCTGTCTGTTAGTTTCACTGCATGTCTCCGCCAGACAGTTCCAGTATCCACCCAGGCAGCAGAGAGACCTTGTTTGAAGGTCATGTCAGCACCGGGGCGTAAACGTTAGACCTTTTTGTGGTCAGGGTAAATGTACAAGGCCACCCTGTGGGAGCACTTCTTCCCTCTCTTTAATCGGCGTATAACAGGCCCTTGTAGAGCCAAACTGTCTGCGACACATCAGCACTTAGAAATAAAAACCCCTCAGCCAACCCTGTGACGGCTGCGGTTGGGAGTACAGCAGCTGGATCATTTCAGAGGGACAACACAGACAGGTCTGCTAACTGAGGGGAAGCAGGAAGGGGAAAAGCTAGTTCATACTCATTGTCAAATTCAGATAGTTAAACAAGAAAAATTTGTTTGTTGTAGCCGACAAAAAAATCACTTTTAGGTCTTTTTTGATGATGTGGGTAAGAATTATTTCACTGGTCCTAACGCAACAGTAAGTGAGAGTGAATAATAACTGTGTGATTCATTGTTCAAATGAATTAGTGTTGTATTATATTACAGCTTTGACGTCAGACTTTATCTGTTAAATTATAAAATACCTAAAATTTCAGAATAAATTATTTTGTGACGCACATGCTCTCATCGTTGTCCCTAATATTTTTTAGAACTTTCACTTCTGCGCGTTTCGATGCATCATTATTCTACTTATCCAACATTAACAACATAACGTGTAAACAAAGTGTACAAAGCTAATGAGACAAAACAATATGCAGCTGTCTCTCTTTCAGCGGAGCCAATCATTTGAAGGAGCCGAGAAAGCAAACTTAACAGTTCTAATGCTGCAGCCGAGAAACGTAATTTACCAATTTGCAGGAAGACAAGATGGCAGGAAACAAGCCAATTTGCCACGTGTGCAGTGCACAACAAACCCCAGCGTTGCTCCCCGGCCCCATGAGAGGTAATTATCCCTAAAAAAGAATGCCATGCTGTATTAAGATGTAGCCGCATCAAAACGAGGGAGACAGCCTCATTACAAGTAATTATGAGGGAATTAGAAACATCATTTAACTAAACGAGCAAATAATGTCCAGGATATTGAAGAAGCTGCCTGCACTTCTGCCGACCGCTGCAAGTCCCATTACAAAAATTGTAGGTCTTTAATAGAATAATGACATGCTTTATCTTCGCTGACTCTCTCTGAGAGGGTCTTGGAGCTGAGGGAAAAAGGGGAGGATGTGAAAACAACTGTTGCTGAGCTCTCTGTCCTCCGTGTGGGCTCACTCTTGAGTGTGTAGCATAAGGCCTTCAAGATAATCCTCCTATTATCCTTACAAATACAAAATGGAGAGCAGAAAATTGTATCTCACATCCATTATTGTGTCAAAGGTAATGCTAATGGACTTATCTCTAGAGTAATAGCCGAGTTCCCTACGTGTACTGTAGCCTATAATAGTTTGATGCATATTGGACAGCCAATGGCACTTCAGGACAGGCAGTTCAAGAAATGGTTGGTAATTTACCAATGAAGCATAATGCATTTCCCCATTTAAGCTCCAATCCAGGTTTTTTGTTAAATATTGTTCTTAGGTAGTTTAACTTGGGGATGGAAATGCTTCACTTTGGTTCAAATAACAGAGCTCCTAGCATTTGACCTCTGGAACATCTCAGAATATGTCATGCGGATACTGTCGCTCACGGGACCATGTTGATTTTATGAGTCACATTTAATAAGCAGATTTTTGCTACGTCTTAATGTTGTTCATCCTCGTAGCAATGAGTGTCTATAAATAAAAAAGAAATACATTTAGGATTATAATCTATCATTTTCCAAAGAACACTGTTTTAGCATCTTTTACTTGGCGTCCTTTATGCATACACTGTAATGCCATTTCCCTTTGCTTTGTGCTGCAGCATATTCCTCTCCTGGTTGGGGGAACGGGGGGGAGGAGGTATTTTTGCAAACACAATTTCCCTTCAGCTCCTTCATTTCCAGTTGATATAAAACAGAATCATGAAAAATCACTTCTGGTCCAAGCTCTCCTTTTTAACCATTAACCCATAAATACAGAAGCTGGTTAAAGCCAGCGGATGACAGGGCCAGCCTCAAAAACCTTGTTACGCTCCCCTCAAATTCATTTAGGGAGCAAACAGGTCTTGAGAGTTGTCTGGCTTAATGCATTGCGATCGCTTTTAAAACTCTTGTCTTGAGGCAGACCCGAGGCTCTGCAGCTGCTGGTGTTATACTTCATAACCTCTAATATGAAGCCACACATACCCTCTTTAAATCAAATGGCAGTAAATATGTTGGGAGGTACTTGAAAACCCCTCATCCAAATAAATGATGAAGCGATAGAATATGTTTTAAAAAAAGGAGAACATTGCAAATAAAAAAAAGCACAGTGATATATAATGTTTTCGCAGCCTGCTTAGATTTAATGGGCTCTCTATTACGTTAGACTTGATGTACATTTTGTCCCAAGATGTAAAAAAGGCCGATATTCAGAGATTTTAATATAAGTCATTGTGATCCTGTAAATATCCTCTAAAAACTATCCTGAGAATCAATTTGCCCGTTGCCACTGCCTCTCCCTCTCCACACTGCGTGTAGCCCACAGTTTCCATTACTCCCATCATAAATTATACCACAGAGTGAATTACACTTGCTTTTCACCTTAGCAGGCAGGTTTGATGAATCCTAAGGCACAACACATCATCTCAACAAATCTTCATCACCATGCCAGTCGCTGTCTCTTTGCAGTTTAAACCACTTCAAATCATTTTCATTGCCCTGCTATTAAAATTTGTAATTCACACCTGCCATTGCAGTGATACATAGTTACATCAAACCCCCTCCTCTGCCTCCCACCTACCCCGCTCTTTCACTTCCTCACCCTCTCCCTTGCTTGTCAGTGCATCTCCACACACACACACACACACACACACACACACACACACACACACACACACACACACACACACACACACACACACACACACACACACACACACTCTCTTTCTCGTTCTGTCCCTTGTCTTGTAAATCAAACAACCTCAGGTGACAGGTCATGCAGATTTCCCACAAGTCAGTGAGGTGCAAACATCCATCCAAAAGAGCGGCACATTACCGTCACACCTGATGACATAATGACCACTTGGAAACTAATAAACAGCTTCATTCAACCAAAGCTATTGCTCCTTTTCATAAGCGTTGCGGTCCCCCATCCCTCTCTCTATCTCTCTTTCCTCTCCCTCTCATAACTGTCACAAATTCATCCTCCTGCACCTCACCTCTTCGCTGGTGCCGGAGTTACCCATTAATCACTGCTGTTGTCTAACGCTATCCATTTTCCCAGAAACACAGGGCGGCTGTTGCAGAAATTGGGTCAGGCATAATCTGCAGGGCAGCAGAGCCTGGCTAGTCATGATTCTGCTAGGTAATGTAGCCATTAGCACGCAGTCAGAGATGGGTAGTGTGGGATGGGTAGCGGGTGGTGGGGGTCCCTTGTACATGATGTGACACCCAAGGAAAGCTGGTGAATGACACGGTTTTATTGCTCCCCATCAACCGTTGGACATTTGTGTGTGTGTGCGTGTGTGTGTGTGTGTGTGTGTGCGATTCTACTCAGGCTTGTGTTTAGTATTTTTCACATTGAATTGTTATAGTCAGTTGAACTTTCGCTGTGGGAGTTCGTTTAACATGATGGACCTCTTGGAAAATCCGAACTAGCCTCTGAATTGGCCGGACATGCTGCACCGGGTGTCCAGAATGCAAAATGTAACTGATACAGTAATTCATTACGCAGACGGAGAAATGAGGGGAGCTTCGATTAATGACGGCAGGAGTCTTGAACTTTGACAGAACGCCTCTTTATTAGGATTCCCATTACAAGTCCTGATGCTTGAGAGCCATAAGAGGCAGACTTCAAATAGAAGATCCCGCCCAAAGGCATGATTGGCTTGTGATAGTGTTCCTCTCTCCTCCACCCATTATCTGCTCCTTAGTTACCTTAAGACAGCCTCACCTTCATCCACCTCATGATTTAAAGCCCAGACCTGCAGTGTTTTGAAACTTAAACAAATCTAAAAGACCGTGTAATGATGATTCAATTTAAACACCTTTTTATATTTTATTCTGTATGTAAGCTGTTATGCTCAGGTAACACATGAATATGAAAGCTACACTTTGAGGACGGCAGAAGGAAACCTGCATTTCATACAGTATTCACTCTGGCTCTGCAAATGCTTTTTTCTCACTTGCAACCTAATACTGATGTGATAATATGACGTAGAAGATGAGACATGTGAGCCAAAGTCCCTGTAAACTGCCTTTTAATTACACCCATGTCTTAGTTTTTTCTTTAGCCATGATGACATCACAGCTGTTCTTAGTTTAAAACTACTTAATTTCTATAACATTAATTATTTACCATTTATTCCAGACCAGACTACTTCAGCCATAAGCATAAGAATGATCACAGACTATATAATGGGTTTGTGGACTGCTGTCATGTTTGTGTGAACAATCTTAAGCCTTGTTTGCAGTTATTGTAGGGTTTTTTGGTCTGATATAAAATTTTTAAATGCACATACTTTACAAATTATTAAAATAAAAACACGTAACACATAAAATAAAACCAAGTCCAAGATTCACTGAAATAGAAAATTTATTGAATGTGTATGTTATTACTGAAGATTTAAATTACAATAGAAACAATGATATTTGTCTTGAAATGGAAGATTTGTGGTTTTTCCTGTCAGCACTGCATTGATGCTTATAGATGTGGCATCTATTTTTCTTGAATGGGATGTGAAGGCTAAACTCCCGCGTTATCAGAGAAGAACGAAGAGAAGAAAATAAAAGTACAAAATTATTATAATTAATTATACACACGGTGTATTTTATACATATAGGGAAGCTTGATTGCTTTCTTGTGAAACACAAAGTTGCTGCATATTAAAAATTCCCTCAACAAATAGATACAATTATTATACAAGGGTTATGTGGAGACACTTATAAGAAGGTTTGTATTGTTTTTAATGCGTTTTACGTGGACTTGAGCGGTTATCATACACTAGAGTCAGTCAATACTCTATTTTGTTGTACAGGTTGTATAAAGGTAGCGCTGGCAGGTTGCTCCCCGGGTAGTACAGGGGCGTCGGAAAGGCGATGGACCGGGGAACCGGAACTCGCAACAAGGAGTTATCTCTGAAAACCAGCGGCATTCCCACTAGTGTCTGTGCGGAGGCGTGGGCCATGTTGGCCGCCTCCAGTTCGGCCGACAGTTGCCGTTTCCATTTGTTCCTCCTGTTCTGAAACCACGTCTTGACCTGAGTCTCCGTCAGCTGCAGGCTGGACGCCAAGCAGGCCCGCTCCGAGCTGCTCAGGTAGCGCTTCATGTCGAACGTGGACTCCAGCTGGTACACCTGGCTCCGGGAGAAAACCGTGCGCGTCTTCTTCTTGGCCGAGTTGCCCTGCTTGTCGGCACCGTCCGACTGTCTCTCCTCCGACAGGGGTGACATTTGATGGCACGGCCTCTCCTGCTCCTCTTTGTAATCCTGCAGCAGAGGTTGCGGCAGGTGCGGCCGCCGCGCGAGCCCTTCGCTTCCGGGCAGTAGTCCTTTTGCGGGACCTGCGGGACGAGAGACGGGGTCGGTGATTATCAGAGGCAGCCGGTGTTTATCGCTGTCTGGCTTTATAAACAGCTGAATGATAAAAAATAATTTCGCATCGTTTCAGTGTTGTCAAGTGTGAACTCTGGCTTGGTAATTCGGCAGCTGAAAGCGTGCGACTTTTTAAATAAACAGTTTAGTATGAGTATGCTCGGTGTGCTGTAAACTATTAATTAAATCTCGCTCTATTTAACGCTCAATCGACGACGTGTAGTGCAGCCATTTTGGAAACATGTTTCATCAATTAGTAGGCGCAATTAAATTTGCTCTCATGACTGTGCTGCACATAACAAACAAGGGATGTGTCACAGTAATAAAATGTGAGCTGAAGTAACAGAAACATAAGCGGGTGGATTCTAACAAATACATCTACGTTTTAAAATTTGCCAGCAATTATAAAAAATGTATATAACTTTGCATAGGTTGCGATGAAATAATAATTCCAATTCTACTACTAATAATATGGGCTTACCTAAACACGAGAAGCCGTGAGCTTGGTGCTGGCTGCATGGCTCGCTGTGACCCGTGTCGGAGCAGAAGCAGTCCGCTGAGTCCTCCCCGCCGCTGCACTCCTCCTCCGAGGACACCGACAGCGAGCGCCTCCGCGGCGGCGGCGGCGGCGGCCCCTTGGAGAGCTCCTTGGTCCCGGAGCGCGGCGCATCGGACTGCGTGCCCAAAATCGACTGAATGGTAAAGCTGGAAATCGGGCCCGACGAGCACTTGTTCCCGCTGTCTTCTGCGCTACTCATTCTCGCTTCATAACAGTATTGAAGTATTGACTGAATCTGTCTGTCCCTTTTGTATTCCGTTATTGCTTTCTATAGGACTGGTGCGTAAAAATTAGACTGCCTCCTTTGTCCTCTTTTTGTAGCCCGTTTAATTGTGCAGGTATAACATTGAAGGAGTTGGAGGTGTTTTTTCTGGAGCTCGGGGAACATGAGTGTATTCCTGATCCTCCTCCTCACGCTCTGGATCAGAGGCAGCAAGCTTGCGTTGCTTCATTTGCATGTAGGTAAGAGCCTCCTGGGCCAATGGCAGCTTCCAGCACGAGCCCGGAAATTTCAAATTCCCGTCAAGGTTTTGAGATGGGATGAGGAAAGCGAGGGAGTTGAGGAAGATCAACAGTGCTCATCCCTGCATGTGGATACACTTAGGACGGTATAGGCTAATGCCTTTAGCATATTCGGAAAGGGGCATTTCAATTGAATTATAAACCTACTGCACAATGAAGGATGCACAATGGGATGCAAAATAATTCTTCATTGTGGGATTGTACGTGTGTGCGGAAAAAAACGTTGGGATGTTTTAATTCCTTCAGATGCAAATTAGTTTTTGATTAAATTTAATCTTCCTGATCAATTTTTAAAAAATACATTGTCAAATATTCTTTAAGAAATTACACGTTTTTGCTTTTACTTTTACAAAAAAATTTTTAATACTTCAGATGTTTTAGCACCAGCTGCATTAATATGCAGACTTGTGCTGTAACCAGGAAAAGGGCTCAGTCAACTGGAGATGACCTCATGCAACCACTAATAAGTCGTTTATTTATTTATTTTTTTCCTTTTGTGAATGCTAAATTGTCCGGCTGATGGTGACACGCGTACAGCCTTGGAACTAATACAGAGGCCCAACTCATTTTTCCTGAAAATAATAAACTCATTCCGCGTCCATTATCTGCGATTAAGAATTAATTTGATCATTACTGAGCTAATCTGCCTCGCGATGACCGTGCATGGAGTGGAGGCCGGCTAATTGATTGAGTAATTGATTGGAGGTGGTGGGGGCTCGCTCCGCGCACGTCTCTGTGCGCGTGAGAGTGCGAGAGGAGGGGGGCGCACTTCCTCCCTCCTTCACCAGCCGTGCTTTGACTGTGTGTGTGTGTGTGTGTGTGTGTGTGTGTGTGTGTGTGTGTGTGTGTGTGTGTGTGTGTGTGTGTGTGTGTGTGTGTGTGTGTGTGTGTGTGTGTGTGTGTGTGTGGCTGGCTGCGAGACAGCTGCAGGGCTTGAGTCGGCGGTTCGGCCATATTATCCCGTTTGCTGCTTTGTGCCGGAGCCCCAGACACATTACAAATAGGCTGCGTTAACGCAGACCGCGGAAGGGGAAGACGCTGGCTACGGTGATGAAGGTGGTCGTGTTGTCGATGATGACAGTCGAGTCTGTCGTCATCGGGCAGCCAGACCGAAGCATCTGGATCCGTGCGTAAATACCGTCGACTTGCGGCGGGGCTGGCAGCTGCTAAATGAGCTTAACAAAACGCTTACGCAGGGGAGGTGTTCCTGAAGGGGGGTAAATATATGAGGGCAGTCGGGGCGCGTGCTGGATTTATGGTGGTTATACATACGGCGTGAAATCTGCAATGACAGTTAAATGGGTTTATTTTATATGCCGCTCTTCTCCAACAAAGACCTTTTTGTCGGCGGAGCTGCCCTGATCACTTTTAGACGACTTTTGCAAAGTGAGATCGGTTCATTATAGCGATAGTGGACATAACAGGCTGCTGTTGTGCTGTGGAATACAATATGAATTACACGCGCTTTCGCGTCGGAGTTGGCGTTCGCAAGCCAGGAAATGTAGCTCCCGGCCGATCACTATGGAAATGCTCATCCCCTTTACCCATGCTCCCGTGCGCGACCGAGGCCCAAACGAACGGGGGGCGCGCCTAACTCCGTGCTCTATCACAATGAAAGGTGGTGTATGGCCGCCCCGCCGCTATAAGCGAACAAGATCTTTAGCAGGAGAGAAAGGTCTGAGAAAGACAGATGAAGTTATGAGGTGCTTTGATCTGGGAATCAAGCTTCGATAAATATTAAACAAAGACCCTTTACACGTGTGTATTATGATATATGGCGTGTCCAAGTCTAGAATAAGGAAATTACCAGAGAAAATGATATCAATAAATTTTCTAAGTATAAACGTTGATTATGTTTCGATTTTCATTCAAGAAAGCAGGGCCTGCTATTTTTTCAGAGGGTGTGTGTGTGTGTGTGTGTGTGTGTGTGTGTGTGTGTGTGTGTGTGTGTGTGTGTGTGTGTGTGTGTGTGTGTGTGTGTGTGTGTGTGTGTGTGTGTGTGTGTGTGTCAGGGAGAGAGAGAGAGAGAAGGATGAAGAGGGAGCGATAGAGAGGAGGAGAGAAAGCGAGAGAGTTGTAAACGCAAGCAGAGCGGCCAAGCCCTGGAGGTGTACAATTTATGTAATCTGAGTGTGGAAATGAACTGGGTAATTTATTGGAAAACACAAAGTCAGGAAGATTGGATCAGTACAGCCTATCCAAGGGCTCCTATCCATCAAGTTCCAATTAACAACCTAACCATTGAGTTTTAATGGCTTTCCAATCTACTGCCCTGATAGACTCATCAATTCCTCGGGGAGAAATTAAGAAAATCGACCGCCCCTCGGCGCTTCAGTGTCATTCTTCACAGCAACTATATGTCAAATTAAAAACACAATTAAAATTTAAACTGTTCCAATCAGACGGTGCCCTGCAACCTATGTTTCACTTAATAGAACTTTGATGAAAATCTGATGCTCGCATTCAATCAGGAAAGCAAATGGGATGGGTTTAAAAACAAGACTTCCTCTCCGAGATGTGTCAAAAGAGTTGTTCACACGTGGGATTTGCTTGAACTTGTCTAAGTGTGTTGTCTGCATTAGCTTTTGGCCCGTTGATCCTCAGGGGGCCATCGAGCAGGATGTTTGTTATTAATGTGACTCTTAAAGGTATTGTACATGAGTGAATATAATGTAATCCACTTTATTCAGTATCTTTCTGCTACTGCCTCAATTGAAATATCACTGGATCCACGCGAGTTGCGTCTGGTGAGGAACCATCTGCCGACCCCCTCGGGGACTTCAGAGAACCTCGTTTTATGAATCCGTCAGAAATGGTTCGTTACGCTTAATCTATGACAGAGTCGAGCTGGTGCTCGGAATTAGCGCGTTACTCCCTGCACGCAGCCCGTGCGTCCAAACTTTTATTCCCAAACTATGAGTGAGTCAGTTGCCAGCTGCGGCAGAGAAGTGGCTAGCGTTGCGCACGGTGGCCGAGCTACTTGTGTGTTTCCAAACTGGCACTAAAACCATGATAGGGCTTAAAATTACCCATTCAGCTCTCCATTTTAATGCAATACTCTGAGCGCGGTCCCCGGTCACGTCCGTTTGCCCTCGTTCCCGCAAATGTACTTTATCTGATTTTGGCCCCGCTCCCTTTCTCCTTTACATAAAGATGTCGCACAAATGGAAATTATCGAGTGGTAATTTTTTCAATTTATGCGCACAAATCAAGGTCATAAGCTGAACAGAAGCGGCGCGTGAACGTTGCTCTTACTTGACGCGCTGCAGACGTTTACAGATCAATATGTGCCAGGGGAATAATGCCATATCAATCTATTAATTTACAGTAATGGGGCCGTGTTGAGTATGCGTCAATAGATGATCTGACGATATTTGGATGAACCCTTTGTCTCTTGATGAGGTCATCATGCAGTTTATAGCTGACTGACTAATTTCTAATACCTTGCTTATTGGTGAAAACAGAAAATGACCTTTTGTTGCCCTGAGAAACACGTCCCATGTGCATCATAGTTTATATTTACCCGCAAACGCAGCATTTGAAGCCTTTCCTCTGCCTTGTGTCTTGTGTTTGGCCAGTTCAAATCAGATCTGCAGTCCTGCGTGCTGAACCTACGCAGGCTCCTGAGTCTGTCCTCAGAATGATGATGCTATCGTTCGTTAAAAGGCGCCTTCCTGCCCGTCACACACACAGCTATTGCCCAAGCTTTGTTGCACTTTTGGTGTTTTAGTCCAAGGAATCCTGCAGCAGTAGGTTAAAACTTCTCTGCAGATCCTGCAGCCTGGAGTCAACTGATCACAGCATGTAGATAAATTCTGCAGATTCAAAAAATGAAGTATTTGTTTACAACGACAGACTTTTACATCTTATTTAATCTTTAAAATGAATATTTGCTGATTACTGATGTCTGTTTTATTGCGAGAATCCGCCCATAGCCTCATTCTTTTTGACCTGCTCACCTGCACTTTTGTATTTTATCATTATTAAGTAAATACTATGGGTCTATTTGTAAAAACACCTCAGTTGATGTGTGGTCCAGAAACATCTTGAAATGACTTTTTTAAGTATAGCTGGTTTGTTCATGCAATGAGACACACAGTGTGTTCAACTTTAAGGCAACATTTCTTTTCCAAGTTTCCACGTTATAATTTCACTAAATAAACGAGGCAATGAAGTTTGCTTGAAAACCTAAAAAATGTTATATTAACGTATCTGAGCTTTTTACCAGATGATTATAATGTTGATGCGTGAAGTGTGACACCTGTAGGGTCGTGTTGTGACTGTTTAATAGAACGTTTTTATTTAACATTAATACAATTATTATTGTTAATATTGGCTACATTAAGTTACTGCCTGGTGGTATTTGCATCTAAAATAAACAAATCAAAACGTAAATTGGGCGGTATTTTATCAATGGGTGTTTCACGTTGGCACAACTTGCCAAAACACAACCTAAATATTAGTGGCGTAACGCGTTTTTATTTTTAGAATGAAATAAATGCCTAAAAATTTTAAAGTCTAGTTCAGGAATTTATATTTTTAGAAAATATGCTTAAGAACGAATGAACCGTAACATCAACGGCTCGAGGAGCCACTAAAACACTAAGGCGGAGCCATGTGCTTTTTATTCTAATAAAGACCCTGATGCCACAGTGATTACATTTACTTATGAAACTGTTGGCTCTTCAGTCATCATCACCATCATCATCATATCCAGACTTCCCTGCACCTCTAAACACACTCACATACACTCGCAAGGACATAAGTGAGACCGTGAAAAAAAACGGCAAAAGACAGCAGCTCATACTCGGGAGTAATGTCCTCTGCCGAATACATTACCCGTAATTTTGGCAAGATGGTGGCAATTACGCATCTAATTGACCGAACCACTTTTTTATGTAAAATAACGTTTTCAAAGTGCGAAACAGCAAGATGATTACAGAAACCCACCTGCCCAAGCCCCTTGTGTACGTGTGTGTAGGGTTCACTGTGTGTCTGTCATCCGGATAAACAATCATTTGGCTTCTCACTGTACATTTAACGAGGGCACGTTTCTTGATGCCTAAAAATCCGATGCTGTTTAAATATGAACTACGGAGAAGTGTTCTATTAATTAAAAAAAATCTTATGGAAATATTTTCAAAATTTGTAAAATTCTCCAATGTTTACAGAAAGGGAGAGAGGCCCTGCTATGTAAGGAATATTCATTTATTTCACAACATGGTTCAGCAATACAATATCAAAACGTTTTTACTGTACAAAGTTGAAGCCGCAAGTGACAGCTCATCTCCCCGCGCCTCGTTAAATATATACATTTACATATTTTGTACACCAGTGTAGGCGATATTTTTCGCGCTCCTGTTCCAAAACACAAAGATTAAGAGACATTGGAGCTCACACTTGTGCTTGAAGGACGTGTCCATGTGGGGCGAACAAGAGTGAGAGTCACTAAAAACTAAACAGAAAGCTACATGGATATTTTACAGTTGAGAGTCTCTTGATTGTCCCCGTCAAGCGCTTTAAATAGCAAAAAAAAAAAAGAAAAAGGGGGAAATGTTTCAACAAAGCCTCGTCAGTATTTCACCGTGAATAGGCGATTCATAGTGGATTCATTCACTCACAGCACGCAGTCAGTGTATTGCACATCAGCACGTTATCAGTGCTGGGAATGTAAATAAAAAGCAAATAAGCGTGTTAAGAGTGATAAGCAGACTCGCACCTTTAGCTCGCCAATTCTTGTAAACAAGGTGTTTTTCAAAATTTTCACACAGTTGTTTTATTCAACAACAGTTATTCTGTTAAAAACTAGGAAAATAAAAGAAACGGGCAGTATACAGTAGACTCCTGAGGTGATGATGTCATGTAATAATTATAATAATAATAATTGGATTTAACTGACGATGTGTTTACGGCACCTTTATGGAATATGACAAATGTATCTGCCACATAGGCCTGACAACGTGTCTGATTATTTGACTTTTTTCTTCATTCTGTCAGTTGTACAAAAATACTTTTATTTATTTTTTGTCTTCTTTCCATTATTATTATTTTTTTTTACTTTTTGGAAATTGACACCAACTCGTTCCTCGGGTATTTTCAAACCGGTCTGAGCAGCGGGACCGATGTGACGATGGGGTGCGAGTAGTACACCCCGGGGTGCGGGAAGGTGAGCAGCGGCTGGCTCACGGGCACGTTGGCAGCGGTGCCTCCGCTCTCCGAGGCCGAGTTCTCGTGGTAGAGGATGGGCACCCGCACTATCCTCTGCGCCGCCGCGTGACTCAAGTTGGCGGCCTCCAGCTCCGCGGCGAGTTGCCTCTTCCACTTGTTCCGTCTGTTCTGAAACCATATCTTCACCTGAGTCTCCGTGAGGTGGAGAGAAGCCGCCAGGCCCGCGCGCTCCGAGCTGCTCAGGTAGCGCTTCATGTCGAACGTGGACTCCAGCTGGAACACCTGGCTCCGGGAGAAGACCGTGCGCGTCTTCTTCTTGCGGCACGGCTTCTTGTCCTCCTCCCTCTTCTTCCACTCCTCCAGCTCGTCCTTTTTCCCCTCCTCCGCGTCGCTCTCCTCCAGGATTATCTCGTCGCCGCTTTTGTTGTTGTTGTGCTCATCGTCCTCGTCGTCGTCTTTGGCGTCTGGCTCGGACTTGAGCACCAGGTCTGGAGAGTCTCTGTCCGTGCCCGAGGTTGGCGAGGAGTCTCTGGCTCCTGGTTTTTCGATGACTGAAACGTAGAGACAGGAAGATGTGGTCATAAACAGAGGGGCCTTGTGTTCGGTTTGTGTTTTTATTGCAGCCTGTTGATACAAGGCAGCCTGTGAGCTTTGAGAAAACTATATAAAAATATGCCCTGCTACATAAACATAAACCAGTGACACAACTAGACATGCACAGTTTCTAATATAATCTATTTCGTATATTAAAATACGACTTTTAATTAGTTAGAAGGTAAAATATCCCGTCTGTAAATGCCCTTTAATAAACTAGGTTTTTAGTGGACCTAATCAGCAGGACACCCGCTTATCAAGCTGTCAGCAACCCCCGCATTTTGCATAAAAAGATGCGTTTTTATCAGTGTGTAAATTTCACAAACACACAGGTAAAACCACAGTCGGTGTCAGAGCCCGTTCATAGACAGCATCAACAGCGTGGTGCGCGTCGTCGACCTCATCCCACGATTTGATTATGTCTACACCGATTTGTGCAGTGTGTCACTTTACTGATCTTTTATCCTGCTGTGGTGTTACAGAGGAGGCCTCCATAAAAGACGCGGCGTTAAACCACTATATGTCATCAAAACGCACAGAATCCACGTATCTGGTCAAGTTTTGAGGTGGAACCGGCCGCTGACAAAAACATATCCTGATGCTCGGCACAGACTGAGGTCATGTGACGTGCGAAAAGAAACAACCGTAAAATACACTGACCTTCTGTTCTGTGTAGATGCGCGGATGAGCCGAGCGTGTACGGGTACCACCACGCCGACGTGCGCTCCAGGTAGTGCGCCGGCAGACTGAACCTCTGCGTCGGCAGGTCGAAGCGCGGAAAGTTGAAGTCCCCGACTTGGGAGAGGGAAAATCCTCCCTCTACGGCCGCCTTCGTGGCCGCCAGCACCGGCTTGGGTTTGGACGGTTTGCTATCACAGTTCAGCAGGTTCTTAATGAAGAAAGGAGAGTCCTTGGCTGAAGCGCACGTCTCTTGCGTCGTCTCTGGCATCGCTGTGGTTGTGGTCTGAGCGCAGACGACCACGGAAGAAAGGAGTATAAAAGAAAACAACTCAGCTCTGTGTTGGAGACTGTCGATATCCTGGTTTTGACTCGTCCCTGTTTTATTCTTCTTGGGGATTTTACGCAAAGACTCGCTTTCACACCGAGGGAGCGCTTCAAAACACACGCTCCTCTAAGCTAGAAAAATGATCAAATAAAACCTTTAGGAGGTGAAACAAAACATTTATAATCATAAACATGCCTCATTCTCTTCCGTCAAAACGCAAACTGTGTCCACCGTGTCAGTCAGTCTGGCGTCTGATGCTAATGATGAAATAAAAATGTCATCCAAGTTAAATGCGGAAAGTATAGGCGATTGGGCATGTACAATGGCAAATGGGATTAAGGGAGAGACGGCGAGGGAGAGAGAGAGAGAGAGAGAGAGAGAGAGAGAGAGAGAGAGAGAGAGAGAGAGAGAGAGAGAGAGAGAGAGCGAGCCTCCAACCCCCTCTGTGCGCTCTGGCTGCAGGCTGTGTGCGCTCGCCTGTTATTGGTCTCATATAGTCCCAATTAGGCAGCAAATGAACACAGAGCTGTTAGTGCCCAAAAGGAAGGCTTGGGATAAGCGACGTCAGAACAAGCGCCTCAATATAGCATCCCAGCTACAACCCAGCATTTATACTGGCACTGATACGTTTTAACTATTTTAATCCGGCTTCGAATCAAGATGCATTTTAAATTATAATTGTGCTATGTTTTAAATACGTTATTTTAGCTGAATTTAAATATAATAAAATGGAAATTTTAGGTCTGTATTTGAAGCCGGGAGTAATTTTTAAGGGCTATAAGTGATGCTCATTTAACATGAAATGAAATTATTTAAAAACGTGAGATGATGAAGCCAGAAACCGCTGTCCTGCAAAGCACTGACATTAACGGTGGAATCAGGTGATGTTTTCCCATAGTTGTTTACGTTTATATTACTTCAACGAAATAAAATTAACTGAGTGAGGTGCGTTGTCATTTTGCTTGCGCTATAAACAGTCTTCATAAAATTGTCCCCTCTGTTCAGACAGAAAATGAAAGCAGGCCTGAGATCAGGCTGCAGCTACTCCAAGTGTCACCAACGGGCGATTAGATTCATATTTCTAATTCATTGATTTTCAGCGAGGGCCACTTCCACTTAGTCTGCGGATTGCACCATTCATTTATTCCTCTCTAATCGATTTGGTTAATTCATCCCTCAGATTGCACTCTTTGTAAATGCGCTATGTATATTCACTCATTGATATTAATTGACTTGTTAAAAAACAGTCCGTTGGTTGGAAGCTGGTGCTGAGCATGAGCGGAGAGGCAGCGTCCTCTGTGGGTCATGAGTGTGAAATGCACGTGTGTTGGCGCCGGAGAGGTTCGAGGCTCCTAATGCAAATAAGTTGCCTAGAAAAATGCTCAGTTGCGAATAGAAAATACAAACTCAGAATATTTTTATTTTTAAAACAAAAGTAAAAGGAGCAAATTTGCCACTTGGCAATTTCACACAACATTTTTACTCACATTTGTTTGAGAATTTCTCAAAATTCTGTTAAAATAATGGCAAAGGTGTGTCGATACCTACAGACTGTGAAATATTGAGTCTTCCTTTTTTTTTTGAGCACAAACAGCATGTGAGCTCATCAGTTAATACATCTGTTAATACAGACTGTAGAAACTGTTCCGTGTTGGTGTTCAGTTCAGTTCAGTTCATAATGATGATGATCATCATCACCGTCATCTATTTCTTAGACACCTGAATTAACACACACGCTTCCACACGTGACAGGTGTCGTGTGTCTGACATGGTGCATGGTGCTTTATTCCCATCAACTGGGAAGTTCATGTCCGTGTAATTAACATGTTATTCATTTAGTGAACCGCTCAGCTGGAGATATCATGTTACTGTTGTGTAATTACCGCCTTTTCTTACCTGGTCTTCCTCATCTCAGGTGTGTCGTGGCCTTGTCAGAGTAGGTAGATGGAAAATGTTGATCTGTGGCTGTGCCTTTTTCAAAGAATTCACCAGTATTGGTTACTATGCAATTAAATATTCAAGGGAAATGAGACTAAAGATATCATAAGAATATCATTAATATTTTACATAGTGATATAAACATAACTAGCTCCTCATTAAGAACAATTTCAACATTCCCATTACTTCATCTTTTCTCATTATGGCCTAATTCCTATTTTGATGAAATGTGTACAGCAGAAACGGTATATATAAAAATAAATAAATAAACATAAAAATAAATATATCTAGTACTATATACTGTATAAATAAATGCAGTATATATTTGTGGAGGAAGATATATTCCTCTCGTTTTAACCCAGTGACCAGTGTGATACTTGTGGGTACTTATCATGTTCCCTTATATTTTCATCTTGAATAGTCACACGGAGAAAACAAAAGAGCACAAGAAAAGTAAAACGGTATTTTACTACCATCACGGTGGGGTTAACATGCTTAACTGGGGATAAAATGAAACACAACAAATAATAAACAAACTAGGATCCTGTAGCCTGCACTTTAAATTATACAATTCATATTATGCATCGATCAGGAGCGTGCACTAGACATTACCTACGAGCCACAGAGGCCCTTTGAATGCGCCATAAGTCTATCTTTGTTGCTCCTCCGGTAGGTTACTATGACTTTTATATTATTTATTTCAAAGCGCCCAGATATTGATTATTTCACAAGGAAAAATGACAAATGGCAGGAGGGAATGACATGGTCAGCAGGTTCTATTAGAGAAATGATAGTGTTGCTCGTGGTTTGTTAAAAGGTCCAGTTTAGATACTTTATAGGTTTACATCCATCATCGTCTAATGACCTATTTGATGAAAAACACGCGCTCTGGTGACAACAGCCCTGTGCAGCCAACTTTGCTTTGTAATTGCTCCCATATTAAATATAGATTTTTGTTTTGATATCTTGTGAGAATTCCTTTCTGTGGGTCAGAATTGTGATAAAAGACATGGATGCAATGGCAAAGGCTCACGGGGAGAAAACTGGAAGGAGAATGGAGAAAAATAGCTGCTGCTGAAAGGGGAAGTGTGAGTTCGGAGCAGTGATGGAAGAAGTACCCACAACACAGCCACAATGAAACATAAAAATGCAAATGTTCATGGACTTGGAGCTAATTTGTACTATATAATATAATACTGTTTTATAAGACAGAATGTAGTTCTCCAGTCGTTTACCGAGGAGTAAAGTACAGTGTTACAAGTAAGGTCACACATTAGCTGAACCAAAACTGTGCAAGCATTGCCATGGTTAACTTCCTAACACAAGCAAGTAAAGTGATCCCACTGTCATGCCTTATAGCAACGTGCTGTACTGTATATCATTACTGCTGATACACTCATGCAGTAGTTCAGAGTTAGATGCATTTTTGCACTATCAGCATTTTGCAGATGGTGATGAACCAAATTTTACTACTGTCAGTCTCATCAGCAGAATAGTATCCACTGCATAACACTAAATATATTATCAAATATAGTTACATACTGTACAATCTCTACATCAATGTAACTACTGTAAAGCGATAAGGACACTGTTTAAAAATCACACTATGCAAATATTATCTAATCTACACTTAAGAAAACCATGTGTTAACAACACATGAAGAACAAGCTGCTGTATTTCTGTTCTTCAAAACAGAACAATGACTAAAGTAAACATTAGTTCAAGCTTACTGTATGAAACATTATCGTTACTGTTTTCGCTTGGTATGAGGAATTGAAACAGACCGTTTGCACAGAATCCTGTTCGACAACAAGCTCTCGGTGTCAAGCTACATCCACACAGACAATAGCTTTTATCACTAAACCTGTCCACCCTGTGTCCTCTCTGCACTTTTAAGCAGACACTTCTGGTGGGACGAGCCGTTAATCCAGCGAAGGCCGCGCTAAGATTGCTTAGATTTAAGTATTGCATTTAACTTGTAAAGGAATCGGTGGCCCGGCGCTGACCCGGCGAGCTTTAATTGGGATTGTGCAGGTATTGATTGTAAGTGGCCAGGCGAATCTTGAATTACAGCCTGATTAGCTTTTACTCGGCCCTTTGCACCAGCCAATCGAAGGAGCTCAATGTCATTCAGGTTGGAACACTTCAGCAGCCACTTGACTTAAGGGAATCTTGTTACTTTCTGTGTAAACAGGAAACAACATGTATTTAAGATGAGGATGGAAGCACTCCTGGCAAATGTGCTTCAGTCAGGCTGAAATATTCCCCTCGTGTATGGACATATACTTTTAGAGATAGTTTGATAACTTGTCGCTTAGGCGGCACCTGACGCCCCTCTCTGTCTCATTTTGTCACTCTGTCACTTCCTTGATTGTTTCCCAGCACAGATGATGACCTCTGTGAGGATCGGATGGAAACAGTCGTACGAGCGATGTAGCCCTTTTTCTCCATTATAGGCAGATTCATCTCGGACACGCGGCCTCGATAGCCGCCCTTTGTACCGCCAACATATTCTGCCCCCGGACCGTCGGATTGTGCCCAGCCTGCCCGCGTGTGTCATTACAACTGGGTAATCTGGAGAGGGCAACACAAAAGTTCTCATCAGTGTCAGCCGGAGATATAGATATGGGCCGGGTAACAAATGGCCAAATGCACAGGCAGCAGAGCCGACCATCAATAAAGCAATTTCTTGTGTCATAACAGCCGCGCTTTTTCTAAAGCCAACCTTTCAAAACTTTTCCCTCTGCAAATCGCTGCAGCCCCACCATTAGAGTCCTGCCTTGTGAATTTAATGGATTCCGTACAAATAATATTCCACCATAATGGAAAAGGTTGAAGTCACTGAAGACAGATGAAGTCATAAACACGTATAATTGAGAATCAAAGACCGATAAATTTTAAACTGCTATCCATTTTCTCTTTTTAGATGATGATCTATGTCGGCCTGGCTGCGGGAAAATGGAAGAGATTATGGGGGAAAATTATAACAATAAATTTTCTAAACATACACCTTGATTATGCTTCGATTTTTTGGAGGGGTACAGGACGAGGGAGGGGGTTAGGAAGAAGGCTGGGATTGCTGAAAGCTTGCCGGCTAAATGGCACCATAAAATAGGTTCCCTGCTCTTTTGCCTGCAGAGCGGAGGCATGCCTGGAGGTGTGATTTTCCTCCCTTTAATGGGGGAAATGAATTGTGTAATTTATTGCAAACGTGCACACAGTGAGATTAGATCAGCATATCCCATCAAAGGAACAACAATCAATCAGCCTCTAGTTAACAGCATGAAACACATAAACCAGGGCACCTAATGGCTTTCCAATTTAACAGATTGATAGACTTATCCGGTCCTAGGGGATGAATTAAGAAAACCGGGTCCTTTCACACAGGCACTGGCATTTCTGACAGGAACCTCTTCCCCCCTCTAGCTTTCTTGCTCTCCTCGTTCCTAAATTCAGGGGTCTGGCTAAGCTGAAAATAAAGAAAGTCAGATCTCCTCCCCCACTTTGTGTGTGAGAAAGCACTCCAGCGCTGATTTGTTATTCAGATGAGACGGGAGTGGAAGTGTGTCAGATGTGGAGAATGGGCTCATTTTAATGACCTGATTATCGCGGGTCATTTGGAACTGTGAAATCAAGGGAGCTATTCAAAGCCACTTAACAATAACTAAATGTGACCTGGGTGACACAAGAACAGAGGAGTAAAACAGGAGCTGGAACATCTTATAGGATTAGTTTGACACTTTGGGATATAAGCCTATTTACTCAAAAAGCCTGAAAGTGAAAAATTAATGTAAGGTGATAAGTCAGCATGTTACAGCGGGCACAAAAAGAAAAAGCAAGTGTTTAGGGTGGATTCACTATGCGCTTAGTGAAACTAAGGTGTTTTTATTTTTTCAAGTTGAGTAAACTTTAGACCTTCGGAAGTGGTGATTTGTTTGTCCTGAGAAACTGAGTTTCAGTCTTTGGCCTAAATTAAAATAAGCTACTGGCTTCATACAGTAATTATTTGAACTGGACAGCTAAAGAAAATCTGTATAATCTCAAATTGAGTTTAATGTACAGTAATGCATTTAAATTGTGATGTAATCACTTAGTAAAAAATAAATAATCAATGGCAAAGACTGCAATCGATCAAAATAATCAGCTAAGTGATGCAGCAGGAACCAAAAGTCAGTCTTGACGGGGTCAGCTGGATGTACAGGCTCTTATAGCGACGGCTTCAAACCCAGAGCCCTGACCCCAATGTAATGCACACTCGGTGCCACCATATTGTCTTGTCCACATCCTCAGAGACAGCTGATCTCGGTGTCCCTGCATAATTGAGGAGCCGTCGGTATCAGGGATGAGATCCTGAGAGGGATGAGAAAGTGTTACCTTAGACGCCCACCAGAGGAACCAAATCAAGTGAGACAAGGACCAATGGGCAGGACTCATCCTCCCAGGTTCAATCGCTCAGACAGCTTCTGTAGCCAGTGACTGTAACCTACACTGTCCACGTGGCTCCACAGCGCTATGACAAGTTATCGCAGCGTTAACGGGCTGCGGTTACCTTGACTCGGACAATCAGGAGTCAGCTCACGGGTTTGAAATGAACCTACATTGATTACTAATGGATCAATACATTGGCTGATGAATAAGTGCCCATTACTAACCAATCAAAGCTAATAGCATTTTAACTGCCTCTTTGTCACTGCTTTTCCATCAGCTTAGTGGACAACCAGCCATCTGACACGTAGAAGGATCGATGCTCCAAAACCGGGGAGGAAATGTCGAAACACAAAGCGGAGCAGGCCACAGAACAGAATTTGTGTTTCTACTTGACACCAGTGCTTGTACCACACACGTCCACTGACCCTCTTGTTTGCCGTGTGAGTACACCAAGAAGCACATGATGGCAGAGAGTGCCCAAGCAGCGCCTGCTCCTCGTGACAGCCGGTAATTGGCGTTTGTTTGCTCTCTCTTCTCCCTCTCTTGTGTCGTAGGGTGGTAAAGAGTGCTATTACTGTCAGCTCATTACTATGGCTCCTCTGTCTCATCCAGTAGCTGTCAGGACGCTCTAATGAGAGGAAACCTGAGCAGAGAGATCAGAGGCCTACACACACACACACACACACACACACACAGACTTCGATTGCACAACAATGACACAGTGAGATATAAAAGGAAGCATTTGTGCCTTAGCTGTATTAATTTACTCCACCTCAATTAAGTCATTGATTGGTTATAGTTAAATTGTAATGATGAAATTAAGTCTTGTCTTTGAGTACAAATGTTTGGGGAAACCTTATATTTCAACACAGTGTCCTCCACGCAGAAAGTGGCCTCGCTACATGTTTTGAGTGTGGTCTCATAGAACTTGACCCAACGTCAAGCTTGAAACAAGACTTCACAAGTCGTGATCTCACAAATGACTTTCAGTTTGCACAGGATCACAGGATGAGCTTAATTAGAGCTGCCATGTTTTCTTTTCTAATTAGTAATGGAGTGTCATTTTTTTAATTACTGAAACACTTAAGTGCAACTTAATCATCACGTTAGAAGTATGGTCGGAGCTGCAAGAGCCAATCAGACGCAAGGATTTAACCCACATCAGTTTTGCTGCTGAGGTGTTAAATGATCGTACAGTACAGTGTAATATAACATCTGATATTTGATACACTCATTCTAGGCCCTGTCTCACAAGGTGTGCTCATTTTTGTTTCTGTGGTGCAGCCACGTATACAATCACTCTTAACAAAGACTTAAGCTTCTAAAGCATAGCATTCACACATGTTCTTGCTTTTATCACTAAAATTCATTCTTTCTTTTTATTTTCAGGTTTGTAAATAAACAACACATAGTTCTGACTGTTTATACTGTACAATACATTCTTCATATGGCACCTAGAAGCAATTTACTCACTAAACATTAAATAAAAGTCGTCTGAGCCTTATCATCATTTTCCATCAGTTTAAGTAGAAACTGAATGCATAAATACATACATACCAGGGGCCAGCACCGTTCCCTAATGGATCATTCAGAATCGCTCTCTTAATGCATCATGCGTTTCACACCGGGCCTTGACAGCTCTATCTTCCTCACATCTTAGCGCACCCCAAAGTCCTCGGGGCACCTCGCAAAATTAACCATACAATAGCAATAAATAACCAAGTGTCTCTCAGGGGGACTTCAGATTTGCTAGACAACCACACGTGCACACAAAGAGCAGCCTCAAATGGCTGGATTAACACCAAACATCCCAACCACAAATTTGTAACATGCACAATTTACTTTGCAATACTTTTTCTTTTTTAATATTTAAATAAGTGGCATTTTAAATAGAAATGAAGGTTCTTTTGGTGCCTTAACCTAAATTTCTTACCAACAAGGACTTTTGTGAAACTATGATGTTGGTATATTTTTTTTTTTTATTCTGGGAAAGCATTGATCTGTTGTGCCGATGGCGTCACCATTACTCCGTGTACTTCTGTTCCGCGTTCCTCTCCTTTTCCCTCCCTAACGATACGTGTACAGTTCTGCTACGGGCTCTTGTATTAGTGAAAATGGAGCATTGATTATTTGTAAAACCATAAGTGCAAATCAAATCAGCGTTGCACCAGGACATATGAGAGGCGCCTACCTGTGCACACACAGGAAAAGGGGCAGTTATTGACCAATTGATTTGATGCGAGGGAGGGGTATTTTTTCCCCTGCAGTGGAAAAACCTTTACTGTAAGGTTAGCAATCACTCCTCCGCCTCACCTTTAACTACAACTACCTCTAACACCCAACCGTGTCGTCAATCTCTGCTCCAATAGGCCCAGGTATGCAACTTTTCCGTCAGCACCGTTATGTATTTGGCTTTCTATTTCACTTTAATAGCAGAGAAATTGGCAACATATTCTTTTACAGCCCCATGGCACCATTAGAAAGCCTGCTGTCATTTGGATTATTTATGAAAAACTATTTCATGCTTACTTACATTTGCTGCTTATTTTCCCCCAGTGTGACCTGCAGCAGATTTAGCTCTATTTCAAAAGCCTTAAAGCCAATTCTTTATGTCTGCAGGTCAGCCTTCTCGATTGAGTTGAGATTGAAATACCAGTGTGTAGTGGGAAAGGTATGGCAAGAGGAAACCAATAGGCTTTTATTGTGTAGCGGGCTATAGTGAGGGGAAAGGGAAGGGGATCGTGGAAGAGGCGAGACGATAGAGGGGTGAAGCCGGGGAAACAAGGGTGATTTCCAGTTGGATATAGTATCGGAGACACCTGCAGAAATAAAAGGCGACGCAAAGGCGGCAGCAAAAGTCGAGAAAGAAATAGGCCACAAACTTCCAGCTGCTTGTGAGCAGCAAAGACAACAAAGACTAGCCAAGGACTGAGTCAGCAAATTGGCATGAGAGGCAAAAGTAGACGAGCCATGAAAAGAAAGGCCTCCTAAATCCACACAAGTTCATATTTCATCCAAAAACAAATACCTCAGCGTGCATGGTGTTGTACTAGGACTACGGTGATAAAGTTTGCTGGGGGTTTTGTTCCTAATCTTTACCCCCTGTGTTTGTAAATCTATACTCATTGTTGTAGTACAGGAAAATTGCCAATCTTTGTCTTTCAACACACATCAAATAAATTAAAGTCACTGAGGAGTGCGACAGGCCAGGACAAAGCAGTCCCACTCCCCTCAGGAGCATGCATCTATACTCATAATCCTGTACTGTATAAGATGTGGTCTTTCACTCCCCATTACACACACACACACACACACACACACACACACACACACACACACACACACACACACACACACACACACACACATTTTTGATCCGGGTCTGGCCTGGGCTTTATACAGTGACCCTAATAAACTGCGGCGTGGCTGGGCAGGTTTGTCACTGTCACAGGTAAATGATGTAATTAATGAGTGTGTATCAGAGTGAATGGGAACCGGGGCGTTAGCTTCTAAACACCTCTCCGGCCGACTGGGTTTGGGGAGGCCCAGCTGGACACAGCCAGGGGATCGATAGGGGGTCAGGGGTCAGTCAACCCTCCCATTATGGCTGTGGTTGCTCCCATCATCGCCTGGCTAACGATGCCTGCAGGAGGGACAGATATGAAGCCTCTGCAGAGAGAGCAACTTCATGGAGCATGGAATTGAGCCTATATTGAGTAGAAATGATATTTGTTAACATATGTGAATAAACAATGAACTATGTTGCCCAGCAAACATTAGCCAGTGGCTGATTTAGAGTAATATTGCTTGCTAGGTCACCTCAGTATCATAGGAAAATGCCTGATTGAACACAATAAACTGATGATCGAGAAATAGGTGAAAGAGACTCTCTGTAAAATAATAAGAATA
This sequence comes from Betta splendens, assembly GCF_900634795.4. Taxonomy (NCBI): domain Eukaryota; kingdom Metazoa; phylum Chordata; class Actinopteri; order Anabantiformes; family Osphronemidae; genus Betta; species Betta splendens. Next base: position 14,072,043 of record NC_040895.2, read on the forward strand.
ACTATCATTATTTGTTTGATAATTATTGCAGTGCATGGCTGAAAGCTGACATGCATTGTTTGATTACAGAGCAGAGATTCATTCGTCTAAAACATACTCTTTAACTGGTCTATGCGGAGATTAACGCTGTAAAACAAATTTAAAGTGTGCCTCAGACTTGGGAGCCTTGACTTTTTTTTTATTCCGTAGGTGCCCTAAGGACTGCGACCAGTTTTGTTCAGGATGTTGATACATTATTAATATTACAGCAGGGGAGCATGGGAAATCGTTTCTGGCCAGATTTGGTATGATCAATACCCTCAAAGGGCAGAAGCCTCATTAATCTAAAACTTCCCTCACATTAGCAGGACTGTCCAATTCAGACCACTCTTTACTCAGACTCAATAGCCACTCCAGCGGATCCATACAGAGATCAAAACTCAACAGCTAATTAAGAGTGTGCTGGAGTTTTTAATGCTGTGAGCTCCCCAAGGAATACTGGGACTCGTTTGGTTCATGATATTGATGTTGATGCATTATTATTACTACAGCAGCCTTTTTCTGGAATGAAAAGAGTTGATGTTTGCTGAGAAACACCATCACAAACTTACTGATGTTAAAACCATTGTCAAATTTGTTGGGTGCTTCTAACACTTACAGTAAAGGGTCGAAGTCCCAAAATTACCAGAGGATGCTTGTAGGTGGTTTTATGCTTGTATGTTTGTATGGTTTATTTGTATGATGCTGAACCTTTAAAGATAATGATTCAAAATGCATTTAATTAAATATAAATATATATTAGAATATAAGTAACTAGCAACTGGAACGTGAAGGAGTAATATAAACTGAAAGCTGCAAGATTTCACTTCTACAGTATGATGATTACAGATACGATATGTTTGTAGGTGTGTTTGAATTGTAAAGATAAAATAATTCTTGTTGCAACCCCTCGAAATGAGAGAGACATAGTTTTGTTTGAGTTAGGCCTGTGAAAACAGCGACCAGGTTCAGCACTAAACCCGAGACATGTGACAGACACAGACACTCTACGTGTGACCCGCTGGCGTCTGAGGATGTGCCGGTGGACGCACTATATTATCTTCCTCCGGACAGGCTAATCCATTAACAGCCTTTTTGCGGTTCGAGTGGAATGCTCGTATTAGGGCAACTGTGCGTTCAGAGGCATCATTCAGGACAATGAGCTATAGCCAGAGAGTGACAAGCTAGAAAAATGCCCCCACTTTTCAACCTGTACAAATGGCGTTTGGCCACGATAAGTCACAACTGGACACTTCATTTCAAGTCGCGAGATAGCTCGCCAGTCACAAGCTATTATACCATCTTCTTTATTTGTGGCCCTGTGGTTTTGGTAGTGGGACCATCAAATAAATACCGCTAAAATGCCACTTCAGTCAAAAATATTGGCCAATTCTTTCTCTGTCGTGACCGGGTTCGGATGGCAACCTGTTTCTGATGGTATAAACCTTTAAGAGTCAGGTGGTCGGGCAGCTGGCATCCATCAGGCCCAGCAGCGCCGCGAGTTAGTGCTGAATATATATATACACCGATGAATGCGACTGACCAGTGCTTCTGATCCCTTGCAGCCATTCTCGAAGCGTAATAAATGAATTGATTACCAATTTATCATTGAGAACTGCTTGCTTAGAGGAATAATCACTCGCCGATAAAAAAGAAATGGCTATGAATACATTTCAAGCATCTTTGAGGAGTAATAGTATAATTTGTCACTTGTGACAGTCTATTTGATTGTTCCCGATATTTCAGTCTGGTAGAATATTGGACAGAACCACACCGGGTTGTCAGAGTCGGGCTGAGACGTGTGTGAATTCATTGAGTGGTGCTTTAATGCGGTAATAAGGCAGTCAGAGGAACACTTAGACTTCCTAAGGTGACAGCAGCTTTATCGCGCGTCGCCTCATAAACTCCCATCATATCTGTTCGCCACTATTATCAAATGGGTGTTTAGCGCGCTTCTGTGTGTCTGCGTGTAAAAAACGGAGAACAAGCGAGGTGTGCGTGTGTGTGTGTGTGTGTGTGTGTGTGTGTGTGTGTGTGTGTGTGTGTGAGGAAGGCGGTGACATCAGAGCACAAAAAGATCAGCAGGAAAAGTGAGCTGATCCTGGCTGGGAACAAAAATACTGCATATTCAGAGTATTGTATGGGAGAAATAAGCCCATCCTTTGCTTTTTCTCCCCCTCCTATTCCCTTTTGAAGCCTCAGCAGCTGTGGTCAAACTTAGGTCAAAAAAATGTCTGTCTGTCCTTTGAGTTGGCCCATCTATCAAATGATGAAAGTTTGTCTTTAAAGGAAAGATACTATTCACTGGGGAGAGAGTGAGCCCTTTCTGTGAGGCATGCAGGAAATTAATCAAGGAAATGGGGTTTTTTGGTGTGCTTATATCACATCTAATCTATCCTTTGTCCACGTGGAGCCGGCTCCAAGCCTCACCAATCAAGAGCAACACGCTGGCTTTATGAAAAGCCACTTGTTCCCTGCATAATTGGGGAGGTCTCACCGCCGAGTTAAATGTGAGGGAGGTGCAGTCTTGTTTGCCCATGTAAAGTGTGATCCAGATAATAGCATTCTCATCAAAGGCAGCAATTACATTCATTACAACGGCGCGAGGCACGCCTGCAAGGAAATTAAGTGGTGAGAGGAAAGAAAAGCTTAATATGCACCTCCTTTATCCCCCCACCCCACCCCACCCCAGCCCTCAGTCCTTTTTCAAATGCTCCACGTGTAGCGGGGGACCTCAAGAAAGAAACAGTCACAGTGGAAGAAGAATAAATCTCGTCAAAGTCCCCCTTCACCTTTCTGTCTCCAAGAGGCTCGCGTCTGCCGTTACTATGGCTGCACTTGTCTGGGATTAAAAAGCCTTTCCAAGAGGGTGATCTCAAATGCAGCTTTTACACCAGCCCAACAAATGACACCAAGTCTTAAAGAACTGCTTAAGACCTTCTCTAAATTAAATTCCCATTTCTTTCAGGAGAGGAGAAGCAAATTAATTGTCTTGTGTGGCGTTAAACCGCAGCCTGTAAACTCGGCGGTTAAGAGGAGAAGGGAACCTTTTCATTGGGGCCTTTTAAAAGTGAATCACAGCAAGTGGATAACACTGCAACCTTCTCAAAGACAGGTGTTGTCCCAGGGCCTATTCTGCATGTGGCCGTGTGTATACTCCAACTCGCTCATATAATTTAGATTAGTCTTGCAAAGGTTTTGAGTTCAAGTCAGGCCTTTTGAAAATGTTAAGTATACGAGTTATTGTGTAATTGTATAAAAATACACAGACATTTGGGATTAGGAGGGTTCGTTTATACTACACTAGATATATTATGTAATTACATCTTTGGCTGAAAGTAATCCATTCAACATCTATCACAGTTTTCCAAATAAACCAAAGTACATTGTCGAAAGTCATTTCTCTACAAGCTTCCTTCAGAGTGACCACGGCATTATTGGGTGTAAATGCCAGACTAAGAAAGCCCTACTACAGCACTACCTGTTCCCAGGCTCATTAATACATTCTCAGTGCCCTTTAACTGAACAGCTTAATATATTGTGCAGTGGACATGTCATTAATGCAAAATTAAGTTTGATCAATTATTACCCTCAAGTATTTTTAGGCCTAATAAATCTGTCCTTCAAAACAAAAAGCTGCATTGGCTCTCACTACAGGAAATGCTTAGTTGGAAACACAACATAGGATTATTGTTCTAATGATTTATATCAGAGGAATTAAAAACAAAGCTACTGGAACAAATGAGAGTGTAGAAAAGTGTGCACTTTGTCTTTTCGGCACCGACAAATCATTTTGGCTGTGCGTAAATTATTTAATAGGATGTGGCCTTGGTGGAAACGTGAGTATAATTAAATTGCAATAAAATAACATTAGTGTGGACAGGCTGTTAGAAGGTGGTGTTAGTAGCTGCTTGGGCTGTCATGGTTCAGCGGATGAGCTTGACTCGCGTCTTCCACGCTGTCCCGGGGGACAGGCAGCTGACACAGACTGGATGCTGGGCTCACCTGTCTGTGCAGTGACAGCCAAGATGTATTAATGTTGATGAGTCCAGCCTTTACCTGCAAGTGGAGGACTGGTGAACAGTGCTCGCCAACATGGTTCTGTGTCCTTTTTCATCTGGAGCGCTTATGTCTCCAAAACAGGGGAAAAAAAAGAGTGGTTGTTTCATTTCTGAGATTTGGTCGCCCTCTAGTGTCCAACTGTTGAACTGCATTTACATCCATACATGCAGGTCAAAGCATACCTATAAAACCGTTAATGTATTATAATACGATTCCATAATTTAGTTACATAACAGTAATTCCGTAAAGCAACATACCAGTCTAATCTATAGGATAAATTGTACATTGGTGGATAAATTTCTAAAAAAAAACATACAAACTAAACAAAAAACAAAGAACTGACTCATGTTAGTGAGTAAGAGTTCACTTGTAGTAGGTTTACCCTAAATTTTTGCTTTGACAGTAGCAAATGGAATGCGGTTAAAAAGATGCAGCTCCTCAATCAGTATGTGTTCCACTCAGTAGTTTCCTACAACTTCGGCACAAGAGTTGCAATGTGATCTACACCAGGCTCCTACTGGTAAATTATTGATAGCGATGAAACATGCATGACTCGGTAGCTTTTGAGAGCAACGCAATCCTCTGCTTTATTTGCCACTTGTGCGTAACTGTAGGTTGTGCAACTTAAACTGCATCATGTCACAAATGTAAATAGACCTACTCTGGTTGACATCATGATGACTGATGACAAAGATTGAGGGGGGGGGGGGTCTGTAAAACTTAATTCCACTGATATTGACTCAGTCTTAGGGGCATATTTAATTTAAAATGATTTCAAAAATATTGATTGATGGTTGAATTGATACACGGGTCACCGACAAGAGAGTTTGTGAGAGTTAACACCACTCACCATTGTGGGTCAGTAGCATGAAAGCAAAGGAGAAATGCTAACCACTGCTAACTCTGTACATGGTCCCAGAGGTGCACATGGTAAATACATTTAAATATGTTGTTGATGCTCTTTGTGGTTTACAGGCAGAATTATGTATTAGTAAAACTACTTGTTATTTTAGGCGATATTACATTTTGGTAGTGGGAACCTTTCTTTTTGGAAACATTACGCTTGTGGCGGAACCTTTTAACCGGTGCACAGACGAACTTTAACCCTGCAATAGGCTTATTGTATTGATTTAGCTGATTATGTTTTCGTGTAATTTTAGCAAGTGAGTCGTGGGAAATATTTTTTCAAGTTAGCATTGTCGTCCAGTAGTTGCTCAGACGTGTACTAGCGATATGAAAATAACCGCGGCGAGCAGTAATCGTCGCATTTGAAAAAGATGTTTTCTCCGAGATAAGCTAACGTTAGCTGCGTGGCTAATGTAGCGTACGTAGCTTTGGTAACAACATGACGACGTTGAGGAGCGGTGTGTAGGAGCGACCGACGAGACATCGGATCGCGCCGATTTCCTGCTTGTCAGTCACTCACTTGCAGGATCACCGCGTCTTTGTGTCTGGATAGAGACAAAACGGCTTAACCGAGACAAAATCAAATCTGATCGCCTTTTCCGGTCGGTTATTTTAAGAGGTTTGTGAGCATCCTTGAAAAAAAACGCTACCCGGCTTTTACGATACGAATACTTTAAAATTCTGCTTGGTTTCTTTTGCATTTTTATAATAGTTTTTGTAATATAATTATTATTTTTTGTTCTGATACATTTTAGCTGCGTTATAATTGCGATCGCCACAGTAACGTTTAAACATATATGTTAGTGTTTAGGACATTTGCATCACTTTCTTTCAATGGGTGAGGAAAAACCGGACACGCTGGACTTTGTAAAGGATTTCCAGGAGTATCTGAGCCAGCAGACTCAGCATGTCAACATGATATCAGGCTCGGTCAGTGGCGTCAAAGAGGCGGACGAGCTGCCAGCAGGTAGCTTTCAGTTCTTTTATGTAAATATTTTAGTTATGTGCTTCAGGGGTTTTTGTTTAGGCTAACACACAGGTGCATTACTATGGAAGCACAATTGAGCTTTAGTTACAATTTTGGCACCAGGCTTTTTCAGTACAGTATTTTATTTGTGTGTTTGTAATTATATTTTTGGTCTAAATGTTCTTTTGTAATCAACACACTTACAGTAATCATGAAAATAGGATTTCCTGTTACATCAGTCACATGCTGCAATGTTTTCTGCAGACTGCAGTCAGAATGGATTGGATCACCCCTCTGTCGACATGTCACTGGAGGACAGCTCAGGGATCCTGGTGGATGGTTTTGAACGGACCTATGATGGAAAGCTCAAGTGTCGCTACTGCAACTATGCCACCAGAGGCACAGCGCGACTCATTGAACACATACGAATCCACACAGGTAAGTTTTGGATGCTAGCCATGACAAGGTTTGTGGCAGTGCAACAGGTATTATTGTTTATTAATATAATCTATGTTATGACAATGACTGAGGAATGCCAGTTGTAATCAGACATTTTGTTTAAATTGCTGGGCTGTATAAATGATGAAACATTATGTTTCCTGTCTTCTTTATTGAACAGGAGAGAAGCCTCATCGCTGCCATCTCTGCCCATTTGCTTCGGCTTATGAGCGCCATCTGGAGGCTCATATGCGGTCACACACAGGTGAAAAGCCTTATAAGTGTGAGCTGTGCTCTTTCCGCTGCAGTGATCGCAGCAACTTGTCACACCATCGCCGCAGACGACACAAACTCCTGCCGATGAAAGGTGCTCGCTCGCTCTCCCATAAAAAGATGCTGAGTGTTTTACAGAAGAAGGCCACTTCACTGGGCTATGGTCGCCGGCTCCTCATCAACTTCAGCCCCCCTTCTATGGTGGTGCACAAGGCGGACAATGTGAATGACTTCTCTCATGAGCTGCCCCACCTACATCAGGAGACCTATGACAATCAGAGTAGAGCAGTTGAAGATGGGCTCTCCTCAAATCAAAATCACCACCACCATGAAATTGTCATGGAAAACCCACTGAACCAGCTGTCTACTCTGGCAGGCCAGTTGGCCAGCCTCCCTTCAGAGTCCCAAGCCCAGACTCAACAGCCCATGTCTCCTGGAGCAGAGTCTATTGTTGATGAGAAGCCTTTCCTCATACAACAGCCCCATCCTGCTACAGCTCCTGTGGCGGTGACCGCTAATATGGCCAATGCCTCCTCCTCCTCCCCCATCACCCCAGAGCCCCGGGCTCCTCCACACAGCAATTGTAGCCCTGGAGCGGGGCCCTGTAGCGAGCACAGTGGGCGCACCAGTACCCCTAGTATCTCCAACAGTCAGCCCAGTACGCCAGCCCCAGGTCTTTCTGCCCCACTCCAGGATTCCCACATGCTGCATCATTGCCAGCACTGTGACATCTACTTTCCCGACAACATCCTATACACTATCCACATGGGCTGTCATGGCTATGAGAACCCATTTCAGTGCAACATCTGTGGCCACAAATGTAAAAGCAAGTATGACTTTGCATGCCACTTTGCCCGTGGGCAACACAAGTAATGGATGAATGAGGAAAGATTTTAATGGACGGCGTTGTTTATTAATTTCGTAGTAATTTTATTTATTGGTATTTTCTTGGCCTTGATGTAGCCTAGCCTTTGAAAGTTCCTTTACCAGAACATTCATATTGTTTTATTTGATATAATTATAGGTGCCCAGTAAAGTGTATTATAAAGGGATGGTCAGTGTTTTTGACAAGTTGAGAATTTATTTTAGGTGTAAAAAATTACATTCATGTTGTCATATAAAAGAAAAGTTTCCCTATTTACCTCTATGACTAAACTTAGGGAACTACAATATTCTCCATATGTTGGAACTTCTCCCAAATACATTAGCTTTAAAAAAGTTTCAAACCAACTGCAGTAATTCATCCTACTGAGATGAATTATTTCACTATTCTTCTAAACAACTACCTTCAAACGTGGTAAACAGTATGTAAGTGTGTTAAATACCATGTGATTTGAGGTAGAAATGGACTAATAAGATGAAGTAATTTAGTAAAACCAATTGTTAGCAATTGATTGTTTGTGGTGACTGAAGGTCCTCTAAAAAAGGAAACTGCAGTTCACATGAACAGTTAATGAACGACAAGATGCAATACAAAGCAACCCCCACCCCCCCCCCCCCCCCCCCCCAAAAAAAAAAAAAAACAAAAAACAAAAAAAACACTGACTGGCTCCCAAATAAATTCTCAACACTCCGCTATAGATGAAGGTTTAACACGAGACAAACTGCTTTGAGCGATTATACTTAAGCCTTGTTGAAATTATCTAAGTGCTTGGTGCATAACAAGTATTTCTTTGCAGTGCCTGACATAGTGGTTCTTTCATGTGCCGAGAATATAGAGGACTGTTCTTTTTCAAGATTAGATGTTAGTCAATATTGTCTGCACTGACCCTGAACCATAGAAGAAATGTTTGGTCATTGTTACTGGTCGTCAACATTTTATTGCCAAAATTCTGCTCCATGAATGCTGCTAATAAACTCTGGAAACAGTGACGTCTGATATGGACGGCACCATAGTAAAAGTTGACCACACTTTTTTCCTGTGGTTTCTGGTCAGCTCAGAGTCATTAAACTAGATTTCTCCACACAGTGCCCTTCCTTCCGTGACCAGCATCATGGTAACATCATTCATTTAATAAGCGCGTTTTGTATAACTTTTTATTCATATAATTTTACATTATACGTTTTGTATGATATACGAAATAACATTGAGTTTGTCCATGTAGGACACGGTTACAAGTCTTGTCTCAGAATTGCCACGTAGACCGAGGAGTGCCATACTTTAGCCTTTTGTGACAACAGACTGAGATTCCTCATTTATCATATGGATCCCAGTGACTTTACAATATTTACTGAGTATTATATTCTGAGTGGTTGGCTAGATGTTCAGTGTCAAAAGAGCAAATTCCTATTACAGTAAAACTGTAACTTTAGCAAGGTTGTTGTTTGTCTTCGGTACTGTTGTCTGTTGCTTAGCAACATGTGGAGAACATAGTTACTGTTTTTAGGACCACTTCTCTGTTATCATGCTTAGCAGTAATAGGGGCATCTAGTAATGGCTGCCATATGTTCTCAGTGTGTCATAGGTTCTAGATGATGGTGAATGTTGAAGCCCTTTGGCGAACTCTCCTCTACCTGGGATAGCAAATCATTTTATTGTGAGATGGACTAATCTAACTAATTTATAAGTAAAGTGTTTTCTAACTGAGTCTTGTCTTTTCTTTTGTTTGTCTTTCTCCTTTTGTCTTTCAGTCTTGAAAGTAATTGTATAATTATAGGTTGTCAAAATAGAGTCTTATTTTAAACTGCTACCATTAATAAACACACATTGCTTTTTGATAATGCCTTTAATCAGCTAATGCACTAAAGAGATAACATGGTGAGTATATTTAAGAATGAAAAAGTGTTCCTTAATTTGATGGGATGATTCAAGCAGATCAAGCTTTGTCCTCCTGAGTCCCCTCTTCCTTTTTCTCGGGGTCTGGAAAAGAGAATTAATGTCTTATTGTCTAACAGCTAACATGATGTGATTCTTCAATACCAGGGTACAGTTGTGTTCGTACCTTTGAGTTGGATTGGACCTATGACCAGGGTTTGGCTGTCGTGCTTTGGTCCCAGGTCTCTGGCTTTACGTCTGTAGCAGCCAGGGCGACAAGCAGAGTTGTCGTAGGCCGGACAAATCCTGACTTTGCACTGGATGTACACCGACTCAGCAGCTCGCTGGAACTGGAAGGCTTTGAATGTGAAGCGGGCAAAGCCAGGTCTGCCATTGAGGAGGGTGTTGTAGGTGGTGTCCCTACGACATCTGGGGGTGACACAGACGGTGTAAAGCTCCCTCTACTGCAGACAAAAGCCTGATCTCGTCTAGGGAGACATTTGCATCCAGAAGGTAGTGATGAAGTCACACTCATCTTACCCATTTTCTACCAGGTAGTAAATTCTGTTCTGGAAATCATAAGGTGATGGTGAAGCCACACAGGTGTCAATAAAGACGAACAAGCTGCTGTCGGCTCGTCTCAGATCCACTTGGATGTAGAGATTCTGGTTCAGTGTCACCACATATGGAAACTGCGTCACCTGAGAGAGATTAAAATATCAGCATCACACTTAGATTGTTGGGTTTCATGGACACAGTATCAATAATACCCTCATGGACCTTATTGTAGAAGCTGCTGGATGTGTAGAAGTCCATGCTGGTGTTGAATCTGCCCGTGCCCTCAAGGGTGGCGTTATCCTGATGTTCACCCAGGTACATTATCTGAGACACAGAGTCCTGCTCCATTCGACATTCCACGTTCATCCGGAAGGGAGACTGGCGGATGATCTGTCCCAAGCTGTCGGGGTACGCGCGGATGACGTTCGTGTAGACAGTTCTGCCATTCTCAATCTGTCCAAAGCAGGAAGTAGTCGCCATCAGTGCCCACCAGCATCTGTATTTAAGCCTCCTTCATAGAAATGTTACAACGCTATTTAAATAAATAAATAAAAAAAAGCTGTGATGATTTGAAATCAACTAATTTTATTCACAATGGGACATTTGCAATTTCATTGCAAATTTTAGCCCATTTTCATGCCTGTTTTTAAATACAGGGCCACCTGAAGGCCCAAATTTCTTACTGGTCCAATTTTACGTTGTCCAGTGCGAGCAGAGATTCTAATGATATTATTTGTAGCCTATTTGAAATGCTCTTTTTTTATCATGATCTTAGATGATTATGATCTGATCTGTTGCCAGTCAGTCCAAATAGTTGTCAAATGTCTTTGTTTTAGATGTGATGCTGCCTTCACATTAAAAATATTGAAAACATTTTTGAGGGCTTATAAAAGGAGGCTGTGTGTTTGTTCCAGAAGGTGATGACGTGCCTTTCGAACAGTTCCGCAGGTGTTAATGGGAAAGCTGAACACCACCTGGGAGGAGGAAACCTGGGCTCTGCAGTTGGGGTCGTCCACGGACACGCTGTAGCCATTATAGCCCAGAGAGTCGAGGTAAGACGTCTGAATCACAATGTTCATGATGTTCGAGGAGCAGGTCACTCGACCTGAGTAGGTTTGTTTGATAGAATAGGTTCAGACAGAAATAATTCAGCAAGCAGCAAATGTCTCTTTAAACTTTATACTTTTTGCTCTACAAAAAACACTTAAGGCACATCAGAATGGGAATTATTTGATGTGTCACATGCTGTGTATTAAGACGAAAAGGTGACAGGTCCAGCGTGAAATAGCTACCTGATTTTGGTGGCAGAGTGCTTGTGAACTTGGCAACGAAGCCCTGGGCGACCACAGACGCGTCACTCCGAAACAGCACAGTCAAGTAGTTCGAAGATGAGTAGAAGGAGTTCAAAGTGGTGTTGCATAATTTCCCCAGATATGGGGAACCCACGTTTGGACCATCGTAGACTTGAATGTAGTCACAGGAGCAGCAGTTTTCCAACCTGTTGTTGATTAGATGATTGAAAGCTATAAACAGTGACCGGTATGAAATTCATTCATTCATTCATTTCTAATCAGCAGCCTGTTGTCCACTCACTGGAGGGACGTGAATGCCAGATAGATTCTGTGGTTATATGAAACTCTGAGCTGCCACACACAGTGGGCGTTCTCCGGGTAGTAGCTGGGGTACTTTGGGCTGGTGAAGGTGCCAGAGCCGAACAGGGAGCCTCCACACGGTGACACTAAAAGAGAATGAAAGAAGTCTCAGTGTAATGAAATATACGGTGAAGGCGGACTGTGTGCATTGAGGATCCAACTGTACCTGTGGTCGGCGCCGGGGTGGAATCTGAGCATTGGGCTGGAAAAACAATAAATCAGAACAGTGGCTTCAGAGGCCGGCTTTGGTCAAAACTGTGGTGTGTGTGAGTGCAGAGCTTTGAATGACATGATACCTACAGTAGTAGTCATAACAACAGTTGCCATAGTATTCACAAGAGCTGGAGCAGGAGCAGCTTCCCAGGTGACTGCCACAGTAGTAACGACACGAGGGCTGAGCTGAGAGACAGTCGTAGCACATTAAATGAGAGGCTCCTTTATTCCTATGTTGTGATTCAATAAGAGGCTTTGGTACCTGTGGGTCTTACAGTGGTTGTGGGGCAGTAATCTACATGTAAAAGAGCAGAATTAGACGATTAGTCTCACATCTCTTTGTTGTGTAACACACAGTCTGATGTTTAAACACTGCATTAGCTGTAACGTGACTTCTTCTTCCTGCAGTAAAGGTCACTGCATCTCCCCATTCATTTGGGAGCCTGATCAGTCACGCTTGAGTTTGTTCCTGTGTGATGCAAGATGCTTTTCAGAAGCAACTTTGATCATAGTGCGCAGCTGCTTCTTTGCTGAGCTTTGAGACGCTCACAATAGTAGTCGTGACAACAGTTGCCGTAGCGTTGACAAGAGCTGGAGCAGGAGCAGCTTCCCATGTGATAGCCACAGTTGTGACGACAGGAAGGCTGAGCTGAGAAACAGGAGAGGGCGTTAAACAGGTCACTGAATGATATGTTGTACAGTAGTTATCACATGGAGCTTGAGAGGTTTTTATACCTGTGGTTACTGCAGGGCGATCAGTCGTCCAACCACACTGAGCTATTAAGGAACAAAATCAATTTGTTACTGTCTTTTCCTCTTTTCTGATTGTGCCTGAAAAATAAACCCACAGCTCATCTGTAGAAGTACAAGGACAAGAATGCAAAGGAAATGTGTTGCTACCGTTGATGTATCAGACCTGGCACTTACAGTAGTAGTCGTAGCAACAGTTGCCGTAGTGTTGACAGGAGCTGGAGCAGGAGCAGCTTCCCATGTGATAGCCACAGTTGTGACGACAGGAAGGCCGAGCTACAGTAAAAAACAGGAGTGTGTTCAGCAAGTCGCTAAGTGACAAGTTATTGTGTCACTAGTTACTATCACATGGCTTGTTGAGAGGTTTTTATACCTGTTGTTACTGCAGGACGTTTAGTGGTCCAATCACAATGAGCTAAAGAAGAACAGAGTAAAGATGTTACTGTCTTTTCATGTTTTCTAATTGTGTGAAGACAAATACACTCACAGCTCATATAAGTACTAGTAGGATTTAATTTGTTCCTTTAAAAGGACAGGAATGCAACAAAAATGTGTTAATACTGTTGATGTGTCAGACCTGGCACTTACAGTAGTAGTCGTAGCAACAGTTGCCGTAGCGTTGGCAAGAGCTGGAGCAGGAGCAGCTTCCCAGGTCATAACCACAGTTGTAACGGCAGGAAGGCCGAGCTGAGAACCACGTGTATTAAACGTGTCACTATATGTTGTACAGTAGTTAGTTGACATGGAGTTTGTTGAGAGGTCTTTGTACCTGTGGTTTTTGAAGGGAGTCTGGTGGTCGAACTGCAATGATCTGGAACAGAATGAGGTTGTGACTGTTCCTCTGCTCTGACTGTGCAAAACAACTTTCCAGCACACGCTCTGTGCGTGAGCACTGGGGGATTTAACATGTTCCCTCAGCGGCACAGGGATGAGGAGCGTGTTAATACTGTCAATGTATCAGACCTGGCACTTACAGTTGTAGTCGTAGCAACAGTTGCCATAGTATTGACAGGTGCTGGAGCAGGAGCAGCTTCCCATGTGATAGCCACAGTTGTAACGACAGGAGGGACGGGCTGGGACACAGCATTACCTTTAGCACGGATTACCTTAAACATCACTGTGCCTTTGTTACTGGGACCGGTTAGATTACCTGTTACTGGTGCAGTCGTGGAAACACAGTGATCTGAGGAAGACGGGTATTTTTACTGCTGCACCCAAAGCAGTGGATGTAGTCTGACCTTTTAAGTAAAAGAATCATTATGCTAATTTGTTGCTACTGTCCAGTGCCTCTTACCTGTGTAGTCATGGCAGCAGTCCCCCCTGTACTGACAGCTTGAGGAGCACGAGCAGTTTCCAACTTGGTAGTTACAGTTGTATCGACAGGACCCTGCAGATGCAGGAAGTATTGTATTATATTGTACTGATTGTATTGTATTGTATTGTATTATAACAACGACGCAGGTTAGCACATACCCACAACTTTGTAGTCCGCTCGAAATCCGAAGAAGTTGGAACTGCGGTCACTCTTGAAGTGCACAGTCAAAAAAGCGCCAGTCGAGTGAAAGGTCACCTTGTCTTTGTTCCCGCACACCTTCCCCAGAAGCCTGCTACTGTTACTGGAGCCATCATAGATGTACAGGGCATCAAAATCACACGACGACTGAGCCTGGATGCTGATTGGTGCAAAAGAAGCCACAGACGATGCAGCAACAGTTGGAGAACATGAACATTAGAAAAGTCATAACCTGCTTCCATACCACATGAAATGTTATTATTAAATATTCCAACTAAATTCAACACTCACCTTCATTAGTATTAGTTATATTATGGAAGTGATCCATTATACTCATCAAATGCCTAATAAATGTAATGGTACTTTGACTTACTTGACATTGGAGAGATCCAGCTGCACCACAGCACTACCTGGTGACAGGTACCATGTGCAGGCTGAGTTGCTGGGATAGTAGTTTGGGTAGTTGGGGCTATAGAAAGTACCGGATCTGCCATACAGGTACCCACCGCATGATGCAGCTGAACAAAGATGAGATCATCAGAATGAACAGAATAGAATAGGAAACCTTTGTGTCCCGCAATGGAAATATTCCTGTGTTGTGACAGCATAAGAAAGACATAAATACGTGATTTTTTAAAAAAGACAGAACTGAGTAATCTCCACATGTTATGATTAACATTATGTACAGTGAATGGGGCTAAAGTGACTGCAGTTCATTAAAGTGACTAGTATAATAGAAAAAAAAGAAAGAAATGACATCATTATTACATACTAAATAAATGGCTGTAATTACTGTCTTAACCAGAAAGCAATAACACACTAGGGTAAATAAAGCAACATGTTTTAGAATTACTACAAGTGTATAGTTTAAATATTGTTTAATTCATATTTACATATTTTCTCAGTTGTTCCGTTGCGATCGTCACCTGGTGAAAAGAAGAAAGAAAGAGCACAAAACACATAAAATACACAGATTAGACCAGTGACAGAGCAGGAAGGAGCCTAGAATGAAGCAAAGCAAAAGTTCAGTCTAATAATGCAAAAATGAACCAGCAGGTTGAAGACCTCGCGCTCCGTGTGCGGCGATCACGCTGCAGAGAACCAGCAGAGTCCACATGGTGACGCGAGTCCTCTAAGGCTGAGCGCCGCAGCTTATATCGCCTGGAACCGACTTCAGCTTATTGATGTAACAGCCATAAAGTGTCAACGTATGTGATATGTGATGCGATAAAGCACTTGGCGCATGAGAAACGCACACCTGATCTGCTGTTGTAAAGATGAGACAAAGACTCCAACCAACATTCGTTTACAGTAACTCGCAACTGGGATAATAAAATATGAACACATGATAAAATGCCACGAGTTTTTTCCTGGTATAATAAATTCATAATAATTCCAAACATGTTGTATTTTGAAAGTTATTACAGTAGACGTATTAGATAAAGTATGTTCATGTGAAATCAATGTGGTCTGACATCAAACAATAAGTTTATGACCTGTAAAACCTTCTGTTATTTTTGAAATGATCATCGTAAACTAACCAGTTACAGTATCTATATATATTTATGACAGGAAGGAACATTTAAAAAATGACATATGTATAATTTAATTTTCTTTTCAATTAGAACCTATTTGAGTGTTTTGTGGGATGATACAATATAAAGGACCTTTTGTCAATGCTTGAAACTGAAAAAGTTCATCAGACTCCACCGGTATCTAACTAACAAGCAGCATCAGGTTCAAATTGTTAACGTGACAGTATTTTGTGATATTTGACCACAAAATAACTTTTTTAACAAAGTAAAGCAGGTTACTAATCATAGTGCATAATATCCTGTAGTACAGAATTGTCTGTTTTACTGATAACGTTACTTGTATAAGAACAAATTAAAGCTGTAAAACTCCAGTGACCCACGTCCTGTAGAACCAGGATCTTCCAGTGTCACATCTAATGAATAATTGAATTAATCGGATCGACGTGAGCTCGTTTACCTCTACAGACAACATGTGAAAGATGTTTGCTCTTTTCCCACAATATATTGGTGTATTATTGCTCTAAATGCAGTTATAGAATAATATGTAAGTGATTCTCCGGTCAAACAAAGCGCATTTACTAGTACGTGCTTGTGTGAGTGGGGTGAGACGACAATAATGTGAAATAATTCATTTGAATCCATATGTACAAACAACCAAGACTGCATCACATCATAAAGAATTATTGATTTAACTTCGTTTACCTTATGTGTATTTGCGTGAGTCAGGTTTGTCGCTTCAACCCACAGGTTGAAGAAACGTGTGTAATTAACAGTTCACTGTTCTTTTTTTTTTTTACACGTAAACATCCTCACAAAGTGACATTTGTGAGTCAAACATGCGCACGCTTGTCCGTCACGTAGCGTCCCTCTCCTCGTGTGGATCCGTGTGACCCCCGTCAGGACGGCTTGCATCACTAGAGTCAACACGCGGCGGCACAGTGGGTGGTCCCCGCGTCCCCTCCGTCAGTCCCGACCGTGCAGCAGCAGCCTGTGACTCACAGCGGCCGACCCCTGACTCACGGCTGCTTGGGTTAATCAGTGACGCGAGTGGGAGAAGTGGCAGGAATAAAGCAGGGGAGCAGCCGAAGCGGGATCGCAAACAGAAGACACACGGTAAGAAGCGACCTCTCACTGCCGGTTACAGATGGCTGCTCTCTGAGCCCAATAGGTGCCGTTATTTAACTATATTTTTTATATTTTCTTTGACATACTTTTCTTCTTTGAAGTTTATTCTAAATACAAATGTGACTTATTCCACAAAGAGCTACTGCACTTTAAGGCAAAGTTGTAATCAGATCATTGATTGTGGGTAAAGTTGTGGAGCTTGACCGAAATCTTTCCTACTGATGAGTCAGCGAGTCCCAAAGAGTTGATTCGAGTGTGTTGTTTTATTGATTGTGGACCAAGGCCGTGTCCTAGGACATGTCCACATAGACGAGGATCTAGTGTTTGCTCCCCTCCTCCAGGAGTCCACCGGTCCACGTAGGGTAATGCCTGCTCTCATCCACAGCAGCGTGGGCAAACAGAGACTAATCAATCAGTCAGTCCCACACGGAAATCTGATCAAATCTCTTTCTTTCTCCGCAGAAGACATCATTTTAAGGTGCCAGTACTACCAGTAAAGGATACGATGCAGAGACAGCTGTCAACCCTTCTAGTCCTTCTGTGCTGCTTCCTCCCCGGAAGCCAAACCAACCGCATCTACGTTCACCCCTTCAGCCTCTTCGCGGTTGAGAACGTCACCTGTGCAGCGCCTCACACCCAACACCCAAAGCCCGGGGAGACGCATCCCGTGGCCCCACTGGACCTGGAGGTCCTGACTCCCGACAGCAGAGCCTCGGGGGAACCGGACGCACAGAGGCAGGACATCTCTGTGAAGATGCTGGTTTTGTCCGGGCTCTTAAACCCTCTGGGCCTGAGGATGTACCAGGCTCTGAGCAGCAGGCAGCGCGGCACCAACACGCTCATGTCTCCAGTCAGTACTTACGGATCCCTCGTCATCTTCTCCCTGGGAGCATCCGAGAACACAACAGACTCCTTCCAGGTGTTTGCTCGATTCTTGTTCTGTTTCAAACCCAAAACGATTTTAGACCAACAGACACGAACGGGCATCAGTGACAGTGTTAACCATCTATTAACCTGTGATCTTTCTTGCAGTTTCTTCTGGGCCTGACCAGCAGCACCAAACAAGATGACTGTGCATTATCAGTGGGACGACACAACGTCCTGAAAACACTGCAGAGCATCAACGCTCTGGCGAACCGCGGACCCACGCACAGAGTAACCACGCAGCTCTGGGCTTTCACTCGCCAGGACGCTGAGCTGTCGGACGACTTCATTCAAGGCACAAAGGACTTCTCGGACTCGTCCTTCGTCCGAAGCGTGGACCTTTCGAAAGCTGAAGAGGCCAAGCAGCTGGTCAACAACTTTGTGGAAAAAACATCAAATGGGAAAGTGAAGAGCATCTTCAGAGATCTGAACTCCAGCAGTGACTTTCTGTTCGTTTCCTCCTTCATCTTCCAAGGTCTGCCTTTTTTTTTACGCTCGTTATTCATAGTAAATAAATCTAAATAGCACCTATTCAGAATTCAGCTGCACTGCTAAAATGATGATACCAATCAACGGTGCTAGTCGTTCGAGGCTTCAGCGCCCTGCAGGACCTGACTGTGTTCTTTGGTTGTGTGTGTTCAGGAAACTGGAGGACGGCCTTCCAACCAGACTCCACCTCGCTGCAGGAGTTCCATGTGGATGAAACAACCACAGTCATGGCACCACTCATGACCCGCACGGCTCAGTATCACTATCTGAACGATAAGGTACATGGTAACATGTGACAATGGTACTTTTATTCAGAGGCTGTAAACTACTTGATCCAGCTCTAATCTTTGCATTTATTATTTTTATACTTTTTATGGTGAAGGTGCGGAGGTGCACCGTCGTGAAGCTGCCTCTGGGCCAGGAATCCTACATGTTGCTGGTTTTGCCTCACGAAGGCGTCAATCTGCATGATATTGAATCCAAACTGACATTGTCCGCGGACATTATATTAGCATGGAACCAGAAGCTTCAGAAAGGGTAACTTCTGCAACCACTGCATTTAGACGTTGTATGGCACGTTGACATGTTAGAAACACAAACCCTCTTAGACTCATTATATCAAATATGGAGCTCAATAATGGTATATTTCTATCGATGCACGTGAAATCAGATGAGTCAGGGGCAAAACCATTTCATTTTGAGTCCATGTTAAATGTGTTTTTTTTATTCACCTGCAGTCTGTTGGAGTTGTCTGTGCCAAAATTCTCTGTGTCTTCTGTGACTGATGTGCGCAACTTGTTGACTTACATGGATCCACAACTTGGAACTGAGTTGTTGGCTGCGTTCAGCCAACTCAGCAACAGAAACCCCTTCACTATAGATAAGGTGACAGTGGTCATTATATTTGAAATTCGCCCACTGTGTGTGCATGTGCTTCACTGTACATCTCTGTATCCTCACAGGCGTTTAACAGGGTTGTGTTTGAGATGTCCGAGGAAGGAGAACCTCAGGACAACGCACAGGAGGAAGGCATCCCTCTGAAACTGGCCTTCAGCCGGCCTTTCCTCTTCATGGTCATAGAAGGAGGTACTAATGCCATCCTTATGCTAGGAAAAATCACTAATCCTATGCTCTAAGGTTAGAGAGTAATAACAAACATGGAAAATGTCTGCTCTGGGTATTTATAAAATCCTGTACTGAGGTGCATATTTTAATAGCAGTCAACAGAGGTTGTATAGTATTTTTGGTAGAGTATAATAGCTACGGTAACCATGTACTACAATGAATTATTACTATAATGTATATTTTAATATACAATATTTTTGTTTTGCTACAATTTATGATAATAAAATGTCTATAGTTACAACGCTATTGTTTCATCACTATAAAACCAGAGTCATCAGTTGTGTGCAAAAAGACATTTTATGCAATCCCTTCTCCAAAAACGTAACTCGATTTAAAGGTTGAGTACTGCATGGTCTTCACCTGAACTCAAACCCCTTCGCTTCCTCATAGACCTGAGAAACGCCTGACTTCTATACATTCTTGGCCACTTTTTAATGAGCCTTGGTTTAAAACACACAAATCCAACACTGAATTCAAACTTTATTCAAGTCAGTTACAATATTATACATTTATTTAAAAAAAGTTGAATTTCACAAACCAGCAAACGTTATATTTTGAGACTAGTCCTTCACCAAGAAGCAGTAGTGAGAAATATTGCTTAGCTGAATTTCTCTCGACAAAATATGATTAGAGCAATTACTTTCCCTTGACATCACTATCACCAGCATCTAGTAGAAATAATTTTGTGGACAACCATGCAGTACCATTCTTGATCCAGTCTCACCACAGACAGTAGCAGCCGTCTCAGACAGCGACTCTGCACGTTTAGCACGGACATGTTGCTGAATTTTTTGTGCAATATGTCTTTAAAGTCTGTTTGGAACAAATGTTTTATACAAAAGCTTGAACGGAGGTTCCAGTAGTGTTGGTTCCGGTTCATTCTACATTCTTTGGCCTGGACTGAAATTCACATTTCCTCTGTAAGCGCAGCTTGCAATTGCTCAACTCATTACTGGTTCTGTTCAGCAAGCTCTCGGGCCTCTTTTACAAGCTCCATCAGAGTGGAAAACATGGAGATGTCACCAGGCTGAAGACCCATCTTCTGAATCTAAGATACCCAGGAGTACAGAAAAGTCAAGACAGGATAGATGAAACAGATTTTTTATAAATATTAGTTTCAGTCGATGCCACTGTGACCTCAATATTAAACTAGAATGATGTGCTGTCGACACCCACCTGTTCGCCGAGGTATTCCACATCCAGTGCCAGCTGAAGACGTATCTTGCTGTCATCTGTGGGTCCACCATTGGCTCCTGCTGTATTCGTTGTGCTCGCGCCCTTTCTGGCTTGCTTTAGTCTTTTTAGGCTCTCCTCCATCTTTCTCACTGAGCTTAGCACCTCTGAGATGGTCTCATAATACCTAAAGAAACACGCAAATAAGAAGCAGGAAAGCCAAACTTATGGTTGAAAATGTTATATTTCAAGCAGCTTACTTCTGTGTACAATCGCACAGTACAACTCGTAGCCAATCGTGCGCTGTATGGGGGGCGACCAGCCCTGTTGAGTCAGTCAGCAGTTGATGTAACGGACGTAAGGCATTATCCATGTAGGCTGATGCACGAGTGGGAAGTTCCTGAGAAACGAGAGAAATGTCAAAGGCAGTCATTTATTTTATGCCCAGTTAGTAAATCCAAAAGGTGGAATTCTGATCTTTAATTATTTTATTGTCACAGTAAGATTTATTATTTCATTTAGAAAAAAAAATTCAAACTGTCTAAATCAAATATCAATGCAATATGTCAACATGTGCAGCTTCACTTACTTTATTAGTCCTACGGTAAAGTCGCGGAACCTCTGAGGCACTCTTTAAGAAGCGGCAGGAGCGTTCAGTCAGATGCTGTGTCATCCTGGCATTCAGAGTGGGAATGCTGCTAGACAGACAAGCCTTGGACTCCGCTAGGGCATCTGACATGGAGGAGAACCACAAAGTCACGTTGCTAAAGTTTAGAACAAGACAGAGGCTTTCTTTTTTTTTTTTTTTAATGTCAGTGGATCCTGGCATTTATGACTGCATGAGCATGTGTTAGTTCAGCAAATCTTATTTAATATTAGGATCAAACTGAAAGGTCGACCAAAAAATGTAATATGCAAAAAAAGATTTAAAAATGAAAAATATTATTTCCAAAAAATAAGGCAATCACTGCAGAGAAAGTGGGAAAGTTAAAATGATATGGCTGTCAACTTACCTTCTAAAATAACAACATTTTTGAATCCGATTGCTTCTAAACGTTGTCTGACCATCTCTGATAACTCTGGAATCTAAGAAAAAAAACAGGCCAACTGAGACTTAATTATTCATGTTAAATAATGCAAATACATTTATTCAGTTTTTGTGTTTATGCACCTGCTTCTGCAGCTTTTGGACGTCAGCAGCAATGTGAACCAGTTGTTTAGTGGACAGGGAGGCAGGGCCCCCACTCTCACTGCCACCTTCCTCCAGCGATGTTCTGCTGGAGGTGGAGGAGGCTGAGCTCGGCAGAGGCCTGGTCGGCTCTTTAGTCGCCTCAGAGGCTGGAGTTTTAGTCAGCACCTGTACAGACACCAATGAAGATGAGACGCAAGGATGTTTCCCAGTAATGTTTTCATCCTGTTGACTTAATGATACCTCATCAAGAAATTTGGCGTATCTTGAGTAAAGCTGCAGCGTGAGCTTCCAGAAGCGATGGGCCAGTGGAGGAAGGTAGATATTGTCTGACCAGCACCTCAACAGACAGGACCACAACACCTCGGATACCTGCAGGTTATATGCACTGCTCTCTGCACATAAACAGACATACAAACAATGTCATTGCAGAGGGGAGGGTTACATAGGTACACACTGGTGCTCAGGATAAGGACTATGTCCCTACTTGGTGCTGCCTCTAGTCCATCACTTATGGCGTTTTCCAGACTTCCTGCTATTTCCTTGTACCTGACAATGTGCAGACCCACAGAGACAGGAAAGACAAAACAATCAATTTGTTTTCAGGTTGTTTCTTGCACCACTCTATGACGCACACAGCGCATTGGCAAAAACTGACTTCCCAGAAGCAATAAACTGCAGCACTATTGTGAAAGGGGGGGGGGCACAAGTACTTTGTCCTCACGTACCTCTATGTTGTGTGTAGGTGTGGGAGGACACTGACAAACATAACTACTTCCACTTTTTCTAGACACATAAATGACCACTCAGTCAAGGTACAGTGTCATGTTAATGAGCTGTGTAATACTTGGACACACATCCTTAATATGCAGTGTGCCTCCTGACCTTTCTGTATAACTCACCCATTAGTCATTTTTTTCCCTTTTTATAAAACCAGAGTCTTTTTTGACATGGAAAATTGAACTTTTATGTCTAGTTTGCTTTTAAATTAGATAAATGATTTAAACAAGATGTAAGGTACAGAGGTAACATGCACCGTAGCTGAAAGTAGACAGGCAAGTTCCATTTGTTGTGGAAGCTGATGTAGGATGGATGCACTCTCAGTCTCTTCACGCTGGCCTGTGAGCTACACTGACGTTCAAACCTTCGCACAAACTCCATAGTGATGCTGTAACGCTACAAAAAAGGTAAAGAAGTAAGCACAAGTAAAACAACACAATCACACGCTAATCTGAGTAAGTGTATGAAAAGTGACAGTGTGTGTATGTAGCTGTACCTCATAAAATATGTCTGGGTTTCCGGGGTTGAAGAGATAAGCCAACCTCTCCTCTATCGCTTTGATCATCTCCGGCCATACAGAGTTCACCAAGAAATCATAACCTGGCACTGTGTCAGCTCTGTCACTGAGAATAGAGGGATTACAAAATCATTAAAATGACGTACTTGACAGAGGTGTCTGTTATTTTTAAAGAATAACCATAGAATATGTAAATATCACAATAAGTGAAACACCACAGAATAATCACGAAGCTGAATGAAGCATATTAAGACAAACCACAGTATTTGTTTTATTGTGAAGAAACTGTCTGCATATAATAAAATTCATACCTGGATATGGCCCCTCCAGTCACCTCTTTTAACAATCTGCAGTGATGAGGTACAAAGTCCAACAGTCTAGAGTACAACAACTGGAGTTCATTAGAGCTAGACTTCACCAAATCTTCTACAACCACCTGAAAGCATAAGATGAGTTTATTTTCTGAACTGTACAATTAAACAGAGATGCGTAGTTTAAATCCAGTCTTTCTAGATTAGTAACGGCGCTGTCATTGGAGGACAATTACACTTTGTCTTGTACTTTCTAAAGCTAATAAAATGTACATTTCTGGTGAAAAGGCCGGGACGCCATGAGTTACCTAAAAACGGGGTATTTTTACCTGGTCCATGTACGGCTTGACTAACACCTGTCCTACCAGGGCCTCAGCATCTCGAGTCTTGTCTATGGTGGCATATGTCCTCAGGCAGTGACGCACCATGTCCACGTTGGACGTCTGCAGACCCTCAATCAGCAGTCCCTCTAGGGACTGCTGCAGCATTGATGTGATTCCTGCAATACGCTGTGGATGATGATGCAACCTTCAGTTAAAAACAATAGCTAAATATATTTTTGACATACACTATGTTCAGTTTAGGCATGTTCCTGTTCCATACTTCCTGTTTCCATGGAAGCAGGAGGAGAATACTTAGTTTTCACAGAATGTTTTGACTTGATTGAATGAAATTTATTTTGTTAAATACTGGCATTACGTACAGTTGTTATACAATGTTGTTTATGCAATGTTGTATTTGCCTAATGCTAAAGTCCTCTCAATCAGAGCAGAATGATTGCAAATGAGCTGATGATACTTGTTAAATAATTATACCACTGGCAGACAAGCTGATCGACTAAGTAAGTGGCTATTGATTCACCAGCTGTCTAACTGACTGACACATTAACACTTACAGGTCTGACTTTGTCAAGGAGGGGCATGCCTTTGCTCTGTACAGCATGGAACTGTAGCTGGTTGAACTCTGTAGCTATCCTCTCCAGGATCTGACCTGCCAACAAAGGACTATACATACAATGACACACAATAGTGTGTCAACAATTTTTTGAAATAGGACAGACTCACACATTACTTTGCACCTCAACAAAAAAAAATCTTTGTTGCTGTATATCACTTTTCATTACCATTTAGGTGAAATGCAAGTACAAATTGTGACATAACATAGTAAAAAAGCTGCCCTCATTCAGTGACAGTGAGTATCTCAGGTGTCAGTCTGCAGTCGTACCTGCTAACGTCCAGAGAACTAGACTCCTTCGGGTTCTGTGAATGGAGGATCTTCTCAATTTTCTCAACTGAGCGCACCACCTGGATTAGCCTTAATACGCTCACCTAATGGGTGTTAGAAAAATCAAATTGATTGGTCGGTTCGGTTTCACAGCACTATAAATGTTAGCACAGAATGATGAACGAATAAATATAATAAGTCAAACAGGAACATGGGGAGCAAACCTTTTTTTTCTGCAGATCGTCCTGTTTCGACAGCTGGTTATCTATAGCCTGAATCACCTCACTGACACAGGACCGCAGACTCTGCGTGATCCAAAACATGGTATTAAGACTCAGTGGGGGGGTCATCTGGAATTTGAATGTACAAAATGACAAAACATACCAGAACCTCCTCTCGTAATTGTCCCAATGGCACAGAAAGCTGATTAAGGGCCTTGTCCATCCCCACCTGTGAGTGAGCAGAGATTTAGCTTAACCTTGCCTTTTAATATTATAGTGAACTAAGAGTTCTCAGTTGACCTGGACAGAGTGCCAGCTGCTATATGCATTATCTGTAAATTCTGTAAAGATTTGCTGTAGGTCGTAAATGTTAAAAATAATCTACCACAGTTATCAACTAATGGGCACATTTTATACTAACTGACCAGATTGGTTGATAAGTTAACAAAGTCGGCATAGTCTTTGTTGATGAGCTCCACCATGGCTGTTTTTAGCAGCTTATAGTAGAGCTCAAGATCTTCTCTCAGCTCCTCCAGCTGCACCTGTTTCCGACACTCAGACACAAACTGGTCAACGTCAAAGTCATCCTGCAGAAAAAGAAAGAGACCAAAGGCTGTCTGAAGGATAGAAACACAAACCACTACTTTGCTGTTGCATAACTGTTTCCTATTAAAGTTCACGCTTATCGATAGCAAATTCTAATAAATCATACAAGAACACTTAGAACTCCTAACTCATAGGTGCATGAGCTGCATGGACACAGGAAGATGAAACCGACCATTATGACAAATTGATATGCACATCATACATGACCTGCACACACAGCTTTAAGTAGAATTGTAATGTTATGGCCTGTGGTTCACAAAAACATTAATGTCGCGACTGGACTGTAAACGCTTCATAGTTAAATATTAGTCAATAATAAGTAAAATATTAGGAAACAGAAGATAACATTGAAAGCTAACAGTCACCAAGCTAGCGCTAACATGAGCTACTGCTAGCGTCTTTACCGAAATAAAGTTCAGTTTCTAACCTTCATAAAAACGTCTTTGTCGAAACATAGAGAATCCGGTCCTTTCGGTAGATTCATGTTGGATTACAGACGCAACAAAACACGCACACAAAACAAGTGACAAGCCTTCAGTTTGCTGCTATAACAATACTTCCGCAAACATGGCAAGCGCACCAACGAAGAAGAGTGAGAGGGGCAGCTGCGCCCTCTGGCGGCTGATGTTACAACACACGCTGTGACTGATTAGTTGTTATGTGTATTTGTTTCTGACACTATGTAACGCCAAGCACCAGAAAATAATTAGTCAATGCGGATCAGTATTTAGTTAAATGCCCATTAATTTTATATACTTTGCATTTTGTATGCTGCTGATTACATTACAATATTAACATAATAGTAACTAATAGTCAGACCTAACCAGGTAATTTATGTATATAATTTTGGATATTTAAATTATATAAAGCATTTTTTTACATTTTATTCGGTTGTTTCCTGGAAAAATGTATTCTAATTTTATCTTCAATTTAATCAATCGTCCTTATACTTTGAACACACGTTCATATATTGTCAGCTGCTCTTCTACAAATCTGCTACAGAAGGTGCTGTCTTATTGGACGCAGGGCCGGACCATGTGTCAGGTGATGCGGCTGCAGCCACTACTCTTTCTTTTTCCTCTCCGTGTGGAGAAGTCGCTGGTCCCTCAACCCGGATGCTGTAACTATTGATAACTGTGGCCGGTACGCTGCGCCGTGTGGAAGCCAGGAGGCGGAGATTTTTCAGTACCCTTGAAGCGGACAGCTCTCCTCGGGTCCACGCGTCTGCCCACCCGTGACACAAGCCGAGACAGAGGAAGGTGTAGCCGCCACTTTAAAGGGAGCACCTCCCTGCTCTTGCAAAATCGTGATCTCTTGCACAGCACAGAAGTCGGAGAAAGGAGGAGCGCATCATCGGGGAGAGAGAGAGAGAGAGGGAGAGAGATGGCGGAGTGCGGGCGGAAGGCGCTGTCTCTCCTGGAAGCGGCCCGTTCCCGGTACGAGAGCCTGCAGATATCCGACGACGTGTTCGGCGAGTCCGGGGACGACAGCAGCGACAATCCCTTCTACAGCACCTCCGGGGACTCCGACTCCGACAACTACATAGCCGAAGTGGGCGAGGAGGACCAGCAGCATCACCACCACCACCACCACCATCAAAAGCGGGGCGACAGGGAGAGCGCGCACAGCGGGGGAGCGGGAGGCGGCGGCGGCGGCGGCGGAGCCGGTCCCCCCGGCTCCCTGTCCCGCAGTCAGGCGGAGGAGGAGGGCTGGACCGAGGCGCTCCAGGACGTCACGGTGCCGCCGTACAAGGAGACATATGGTGAGCCGCGACGTGACAAGATGAATAAGGTCATTTGCGCGTGGGGGAAAGAACTGCCCGTGGGTTTGGAGCGGTTGGATAGAGACAGACAGGAATGATGCAGTATGTTGTATCTGGTGCCTGAACGGCACCAGCGGCCGCTTCGCTCCGGCCGGATGCCTGTTGTAATTCTCCCTCCTCTTTACGCATGGGTGTGAGTGAGCGACAGGGAGAAGGATGACACTGCATCAATAATTGCTGCTGGAAGTTAATGGCGAACGCTTAGCCTTTGATACTTGGCCCCGCGGTGCGTGGTACACATGCTGTCGTGCGTGTTTCAGGGCATTGCGGGGCGACGAGCTGTTTGATTTAGAGAAGCAGCGTGTTGCCTCTGCTGGCTCACACACACACACACACACACACACAACCTGTGCTTCCTATTCAGATGAGTGTGAATCGTGACCGTGCAGCCCCCCGCTGTGCAGCCGTCCTTTGTGTGCGTCTCCCCACGTTTCTTCCAGCGTGGACGACAGCGAAGCCTGTTCTCTGGTCTCTCAGCTGAGGCAGAGGCGGTCGGTGGAAATGTCACGCTTGGCGGTGAACCGACATGTGGCTGTGGGAGATACTATGGAGGGAGCAACACAGCTGTTTGAAAGCACAAATTTAGATTTACTCCCGTTTAAATGTCAAGACTCCAGCATAAATTGTGATTCTTGCCCTTTTCGTCTCTGTTTCAGACGAAAGCAGATTTAACCAATGATGGTTCTGATCGGTGTGAAGATGCCAAATGAAAAGAACATTTGTATTAAAGGCCAATTTAATGCCAATAACAATGTACAGAAGACCTCATCTGTTTTCATGTGCTTGTGTAGCTCTGAAGGCTTTTTCTGAGCCCAGTCGTCCAAGCACGGGTAAAAAACTTCAGTGAGGCTAAAGCAACGTGACACAATGTTCTGTTCTTCTCTGTCCTGCTCTGTTTGACTGTCTTTGTTGACTCAATCCAGGGAGACAGGTGTGTCCGCCTGCTTCTTTTCTTTTCTCATCTGGTTTATTAAATTACGGTCAGTGTCTGTTTGCACGGCAGCGTGGGCGTGGTCCCGTCGAGCTGGAACCAGGTTCAGGTTATTAAGAGGCCGGATGGTGCAGGGCTGATAGGGAGCATAAATGCTGTAGAGCTCCTAATAAAGTCATATTGTGACTTGATTAGTCTGGACAGTGGGGACTCTCCTGTGTCTGTCCATCTATCTGGCCACACGTCCAGCTGTCTCTCGTCTGTCCGTTGCTCCATCTGTCCGTCTTCTGGTGTCCGGCTGTGAAAGTTCTGGTCCAGACTGAAGAATGGGCGCCCGCGTACATAAATCATCAGCCGGCGTCACAAAGCATCAAGTCAACCTCGCGCGGACGCTCGCAGACTCCATCTGGTGTGCGCTTTGGATTGGTTCTACACTTAAACTCCTCTTTTGGCTTTTAAACATTTAATATCTTCATGCCTTGTTTTCCCATCTGCGCCAGACGAGCAGCAAAAGGCCAAGTCCAGGATTATGGAGCACACATCCGCATATCTGGGTTATATAACCACCTTACAGAGATGTTGAAGGGATTTAAAAAAGCTTTTAATTCATTCACTTTGCTGAGCGCCTCTGACAGATTAACTCCATATGTCACTTAATCTGTTTTTCTGAGTGTTGCCTCTGATGATGTATATGAAATATATATGAAAAAAGTAAACATCAAGTAGGAAAATGCCTCTGATGCAAGATGAAACAATTTGTAATGAGTTGTAATTATCAATAGGTCTGACTAGAATTAGCATGAGGCCGGACATCAGCTGCAGATGAAGCAAATCCATAAGAATGAAAATAAGGACATCTGTATTTTGGCTCCTCCTGAGCTGAGGTGGATTATTTCGCCTTGAGGGCCCTTGCATCTTAATGTGTGATGTTTTTTTTTTTTCTTTTCGGAGGAGTGGCTCAGTCTGAGGACGTCAGCCCGGGTTTTTATATTCAGCTTTCAAGTCTAATGGAATGCAAATGAGCAGATCTGGAGCTTGGCCTCAGCTTCGGCGGCTGCTGACGCGCTCCGGCGTGCAAGTTCGAATTCGAAATTAAAAAATTGAATTCGGAGGTCTCTATTATTTTGGTTGCGCGGCCACGCGGGGCGAGGGAAGGGGAGAGAGAGAGTGGAAACCTTGTTAGGCCTTGTTCGGAGATAATGAGATCGTGCTTTTCCATTGAGCCTGAAATCGCTTTGCTCTGCGTCCAGACTCTCTCTCACGCAGCCAGCAACCTCCGAGAACATGTCCAATTTAGCAGAACAAATACTTCAACACAGGCAAGGAATCGGGCATTCACCGGGAGGCTAACAGTAACACGGAACACTATACTATGCAGCTGTTAAACCACGCCGATGCGGTCGATCGCCACAAAATCCGCGGCCTCTCAAGTGAGAATCCCTTATTCAGCAAAGTCAGTCAAACTGAGGCCTCGGTGCCGGTTGTGTCAGCGACCGGTCCCACGTGGGCCGTGGGGTCGCAGCGTCTCACCTCTCTCTCCGTCCTGTCCCCGTTCAGGCCCCGCCCAGAAGATGCCGGCCTCCGCCACGGCCCTGGACTTCTTCCAGCTCTTCGTGCCCGACAACTGCATCCAGAGCATGGTGACGCAGACCAACATGTACGCCAAGAAGTTCCAGGAGCGCTTCGGCTCCGAGGAGGGCTGGCGTCCGGTCGCGGCGCAGGAGATGAAGGCCTTCCTGGGCTTCGTCATCTCCACCAGCGTGCACCGCTGCGAGTCGGTGCTCAGCATCTGGAGCTCCGGCTTCTTCAGCAACCAGAGCATCGCCCTGAAGATGAGCCAGGCGCGCTTCGAGAAGATCCTCAAGTACTTCCACATCGTGGCCTTCCGGCCGTCGCAGGGCAGCAACCAGGGCCTGTATAAGATCCAGCCCTTCCTGGACTCCCTGCAGCAGGCGTTCAGCTGCACCTTCAGATCTTCACAAACACAGGTAGTGCTTTGTTTTCACTGTCTAATGAATGCACACTGTTGTAAGAAACGGTTGAGTCAGGACCTACAGGGCATTAAAATGAATACGGATTTTCCTCCAGGAGATTTACTTCCAATTATTTCTGTTGCTCTGTGTATCAGATTCGCATTTATGCATCTGGGGCAGTGGAGCATCCGCGTCGCTGCTCTACTTCGGCTGCTCTGGACTTTATTCAACTCCAACTTTTCCTTCGTCTCCAGATTTTTGCATTCAAAACCAACCAATTTCCGCACACGATTACCGTGATTGCGGAGGAGAACGACAGGAAACGACGTGTGCCACTTGAGCGAATGGAGAGTGCAATCACTCGTTGCTTCCGCAGGTCTGATCACAACAAAGATCAGATGAAAGTCCGGACAATTCAATCAGTGCGGTGGCATTTTACTTCACCAGAACAAGCACAGCTCGTTTCTTGTTGCTGATTGATTGTTTTCAGCCATAATAGCTTCCGCGGGCTTGTTTTTGGAGGACACGCAGCCAAATTACTTAAGAGCATGTCACATTTTCCCACAATCTTTGCTGTGATAATAACAAAATGATCAGCCATCCATCTGAAATCTGCAGGAAGGAGGACTCTGGGGTCTCCATCCACCCAGAAGTGACTGATACAATGAGGGCAGGCCGGTTGTCAGCCAGTGTGTGTGTGTGTGTGTGTGTGTGTGTGTGTGTGTGTGTGTGTGTGTGTGTGTGTGTGTGTGTGTGTGTGTGTGTGTGCGTGCATCGTCAGCAGCAGCAGACGTGTGTAACTAGGCCAGTTAGTGTTATCTGCTGTTTTTCTGTGCCGGGGGCAAAGAGTGGGTCCAGACAGAGGGAGAGAGCGGGACTGAAAGCACAGACAGTGGAAGGTGATTCACCCGTTTGATAACAGAGCGATGGGCGCGTCATGTTAGCGACGCTTTGCCGTACAGGTGTGTCTGCAGTTAATGTGCGTCAGTGTGCTGCTGATGTGCGGCAGCTCACTGATGGTGCGGTATTTTCCTTTAAAGGTCATTATGGTTTGAGTGATGTCATCCCGAGGCCAGAAAGCTTCATCACTTCTCACCTGTGCGATCCATAAATCCATATTTGACTGGGAAATATCGCCGGCGCTCGAGAACGCTGTCGATCACTTCTCGCTGAAGCATTATTCAAATGATGATGGGAGCAGTGGAAACGCCGGAGGGAAAGCCGAGGGATTTGACATGCAAATATTTACCGTGCCGGGGAATATTTAACCAGGCTTATGGTGCAAGACAGAGCTGCTGAACGAGTGCTCATGTTTGTGTATGTGAAATTATTGAATGTGTGTTGATTGTTATAGGTTCGAAATAGATTGTGACTTTTATAATGTTGATGTTTTCCCCTAAAGCCTCACTAACTTTGCAGCTCCTAATACATCTCTATTTTTGTTGCCAGGTTACAGCCACTGCTCCTCTAGTCTCTTAGATGTATTTTTTATTTTGCTGGTTCTTCAAAGCGTTTGGTCTGAAGTCATAATAGATAAGTCCAGAACATAAAATAACCCTTTCTACTGTTTGACAGTACATAGACAGACATGTATATAAGAACAGTATTTTATAAATCCACAGACTTGACACTGACTGCGTTTCCAGGTTCTTCACGAGCCCTTGATAGATGAGGACCCCGTGTTCATCACCACCTGCACAGAACGGGAGCTGAGGAAGAGGAAGAAGAGGAAGTTCAGCCTCTGGGTTCGACAGTGCACCTCCACCGGGTTCATCTGTCAGGTAGCGAATGAATAGATCCTGGTAGAATTTGCTAGCGTGTGCTTTCTTAAGCATTAAAAATATAACAATGTTTCCATGGCAACCAGATGTTCCCCAAATGTCACGTCAGCTCCGAACGCACCTCTCGCTGTGACTCCCCTCACTGTCGTCGGCGTGAAGCAGCTCTTTAATACATCACACGCGGATTCCCCCCAAAACTGGGTCCTCTGAGCCAACCAGCAGCCTGATATTCTGTTGGCTGTATAGCAATATAGCAAAACTTAAATAGAAAGGGCCATAAATAGATATAGTATATCTAGGCATTGACTCTAATATGGATGATGGGTTTCTTTCTTTAGCCTGAGTGACGTCCAAAATGACATTAGCGAGGAGACGAGAAAACCACGGCCAGAATTTTAATTCACTGTTTTCCCTCCTCATCGGTTTATGTGAAATGAAGTCACTAATAAAAGCAGCCGTTCATCTCTCTGAGTGTAACCCTAATTCACTGTGCCAGGCGAGATGTGCGCGGGAAGCCTCACAGCCTCTGTCATTAAAAGCCGTGTTCCATTATCTCATCCATTTCACAAATAAGCATTAGCGGCCACGCTGGCTGTGGCCGTTTGGCAGCCGCTGTGTGTCTGCGCTGACGTCGGCTCCCTCTGCGTGAGTTGTGTTGTAGGAGGGGGAAAAAAAAGAAAAAGAATCCAAGAAATAAAACAAGTTAATGGAGCGAATCAATGAGATGCCATTAGGCCGTGCAACACACAAACAAACACGCAGACGCAGGCGCCTGGTCTGAGCATTTAGTGTAACGGCTACAGTCGCAGGACTGTTTCTCTCGCATTCAAACTAAACCTCTTACAGGTTCAGCCACATCAAGGTCACTCCGTGCTATTAATATATATTTTGAATTGAAACGCTCCGTGTTTCCTCCCGTGCAGATCTCGGTCCACCTGAAGGACGGCCAGGGCACCGACGCTCTGGCCACCTTGAAGAACAAGCCTCAGCTCCACAGCCTCGTGGCCAAGCAGCTCTGCCAAAACATCTCAGGCAGGAACACCATCATCTTCACCGGGCCGTCCATCACCAGCCTCGGCCTCTTCAGCGAGTTCAGCAAACAAGGTACGCGTCAAACCCATCAGCTGAGGCTGGATCTGTAGCTGTGTGAGGCTGTCAAACCCACGACCTCAGGTTGTGTTCAGCCAAGTCACAATATCACACAATCGACGTGGAGACTGAACGTGAGTGAAAGTGAAACTCATTAATGACCGTTCAGAACCATTGAAGCAGCCGAGGCAGCGCTGCTGGAGCTGTGATCCTGCAGCACATTAATCCTCCTCAGTGACCTGTTTCCTTTTGTCGTAGTAATAGTAAACGCATCATCACATCGCGGCAGGCGAGTAAATCTGCAAAGGCAGAGAAGAAATGTGCAGCCGAGCAGCTCAGATTTAATGATGACACCAGCAACGGTTCTGCATTCTCCTTTTCACCGCTGCTCTTCTGCAGCACGATAACAGTGGGAAGAGACGAAGAGGAAGAAGTCATCGTCCCACATTTTTATTTCAAAGTTATCTTAGTTGGACTAATTAGCAGAGTTAATTACCCTGTGCTGAACACACACGCACACGCACACGCACACGCACACACACACACACGCACCGTAATCCACAGATAGGAATCGTTCTCCAAACAGAGAACAGTGAGAATTAGAAGCAGTCAGGCACATGATTGTTCGAAATGGGTGGAAGCACAAAGAAAAAATACAAGAAGCAGATGAGAAGAGGGACCGATGTGAGAGACAGCTCCCTGAACAAATGGTTCAGGAAACAAATGGCTGCAACCACTTAAGCAATTAGTTATGGTTCACCTATATAGTGGCAATTATATTAATAATACAGAGACTATTTGCTTAAGTTAATCGAGTAAATACAACGTTCAATAAGGTTATATTTGTCCAATCGCCCGTTTCCAGACATCTACTGCTGTGGCCTGCTGAGCACCAGGAAGAGCGACTGCACCGGCCTTCCTCAGAACATGCTGGTGTGCGGCTCCACGCCGGCGCAGCGCGGCCAGTCGCGGGTGATGATGAAGGGCAGCATGTCGCTGATCAGCTGGTACAACAAGGGCCACTTCAGGTTCCTCACCAACGCCTACTCCCCAACGAAGCAGGGTGAATGATATACATGGCTCCAGGGTCGTGATGTTCTCCTCCTCCGCTCTCAGTTGAACAATTGTTTTATAGGTTCACGTCTAGTTGAAGCGCTAAAGTGTCTGTGAGCGGCTCCTTTCATCCGTTCGACTCTTCCTGTCCACTATTGATTCCTTCCTTCTGTGTGTGTGTGTGTGTGTGTGTGTGTGTGTGTGTGTGTGTGTGTGTGTGTGTGTGTGTGTGTGTGTGTGTGTGTGTGTGTGTGTGGGCGTGCGCGCAAATGTTTTCACCTCCTTAAAGGGCGACAGAGAAGCCGGCGCCCCACGCATAGTTACAACAATCCTTTGTTATTGTGAATATTATGCAAGCAACAATTATATAATGGGCAAATCTGAGACAACGATGTTGGTGGAAAGTCTGCACTGTTTAAGGAAGCGCCGCTTCTTCACTGGTGTTTGTTGTGTTTGTGGCAGGTGTGATCATCAAGAGGAAAAGCGGGGAGATCCCGTGCCCTTTAGCGGTGGAGGCCTTCGCAGCTCACCTCAGTTACATCTGCAAATACGACGACAAGTACAGCAAGTGGGTGCAGCGTCTACAGAAGCGCCTCCCGTTCACCGCGGCGCCGCTCTGACCCCTACAATCTGTCTCTCCGCCGCAGGTACTTCATCTTCCATAAGCCCAACAAGACCTGGCAGCAGGTGTTCTGGTTGAGCATCAGCATCGCCATCAACAACGCGTACATCCTCTACAAGATGTCCGACGCCTACGCGGTGAAGCGCTACAGCCGCGCGCAGTTTGGAGAGAGACTGGTCAGAGAGCTGCTGGATCTAGAAGACTGCTCCCCCACACAGTGAAGAAGAGGAGGGGGAGGAGCATGACAACAAACACACACACACACTCACATGCATGCATACACACACACACACACACACACACACGCACGCACGCACGCACGCACACACACACACACACACACACACACACACACGCATGCATACACACACACACACACACACACACACTCACATGCATGCATACACACACACACACACACACACACACACACGCACGCACGCACGCACGCACACACGCACACACACACACACACACACACACACACACACACACACACACACAATCTTTACACACACACACACACACGCATGCATGCACTCACTCACTCACTCACTCACTCACTCACTCACTCACTCACTCACTCACGCACACACACACAGACACTCACTCTCACACACACAAACACACACTCACACACAATCTTTACACACACACACACACACACACACACACACACACGCACAATCCTCACACACTCTCTTATGCGATTGTACAGACTGGTGCAGTCTGTGTCTGTGTGATAACACTGAAGCAGTGCCAAGCTGATGTCTCTTCCTCTAGTTGTTTCTCGTGGTCCTGTAAATACTCATTAACTGCACTCCACACAGTAGAGATCACGTGCCATGGGACTCCACTGCAACCTTCAGCCACGCAGGTTTACTAAGGATTTGTCAGCAGAACACGTGTCACTGGCTGAGGTGGAGACGGGACGAGTGATGTCAGCTTCAGGTTGGAGTGCGTGAGTGTCCAGGCTGAGCGGTGGTTTGAGCTGTGAGGCAACAAACGCTTAGTAAAGCAGCGCCGTGGCGTTTACACTGCATGCAAACGGAACGTGGATCGTGGTGTTCTCTTGTTCAGTGTGAGGTGGGTTTTGAAACTTTTGGTTGTGTGCATTTATTTAGCAAGTGGAACTGCCATTTGTGTGTGTGTGTGTGTGTGTGTGTGTGTGTGTGTGTGTGTGTGTGTGTGTGTGTGTGTGTGTGTGTGTGTGTGTGTGTGTGTGTGTGTGGTGTGCAGCACTACAGGAACATTTTAGACTGGATCCAAAATATTGTGGACGGCCGAACCACAATTTCTATTAGTTGTGTGATGTTACAGTACATTTGAATTGACCCATTTAACACAAAGGCAAAGCTCTTTGTCAATAAATGTGCTTTGCCACTAATTAACCATTAAAATGCCGCTGCAATTTATCACTGCAGAAAACTTTCCTCACTTGTTGGTCAAAGATTTCCCGAGCTGACTGATCCTGACTGCCGGCCACAAACTACAGCAGACCAGCAGTTTGTCTGCAGTGGAACCACAGGACGTCTTGTTTGTAGGTTCGCTCATGATTGCGCGAGAAGCTGATTGAAAAAGTAGGTTTTTAATAACAACACTTGTCATATTTCCGTCTCATCACTTATGCAGCTGACTGTGGCTTTCCAGGCCATGATGTTCACCGTCTCCCTGATTGAATGTTCTGTAAGCCAGTGTTGCTAGGCAACCGGCACCGTCTTGGCCAGTGGGCAGGGGTTTGGATAATGTTACTTGGCAAGATTTAGGTCCGTGAAGTAAAAAAACAGAATCACTGGGGGCTTAAACGTCGTCCCAGAAATCTAAATGTTGCAACAAATCCTAATATCGACAGCAGCTTCTTGTCACATAGGCCGAGTTTTAGTTCTACGCCGGTTCCACCTGGAACCAAGTGCAGAACAGATTGCACCAACAGCAGGGTTGTATGTGTGAACACATTACAGTGCGATCGCAGGCGTTGAAGGGGTTGCTGGCAGGACTAATGCACTTTTCCCACCATAGTGTTGCACTTTGAGGAAACATATTTATTAGACATTGTTTTTAGTGTTGAATTAAACCCAATCAGAGAATATACGCTGGAAAATATATACATTTTGTAAATATACGTGTTAAATAAATTATATAAAATGACACCAATGATGCTGAAAATGAAAAGGAACGACTATAACCAAAACAGAACAGATTACCACTGTAGATTTAGAGAGAATACTGTCTGTGTATATTTTGTTTACGAATAATTGTTTGTATGTCTATAATCACTGAGACTCAAGATTGTGATTTTTTTACTTTTTCACTAACTGAACCGTTGTTGTTGTTGTTGTTCATTGTTGCTCTTGTGTGCTCGAAACCCTGGATGTCGTCGTCACCGCTCACTTTTAAGTGTCTCTGTCATTGTCAGGAAGCAGTCTCGTCTCATCACGTCGCGTGTTTGCCGACTCACCTTTTATTACAATATTTGATATCAACCAATCTCACGTCTCTTTAGTATCAAGTTGATTGGACAGTAATGAACTGAGAACTGAGGCTCTAATTCCACCCTGCAAAGCTTGTAAACGTCTGCATGCATGTATGAAGTTTATGGGATTCATAACATTCATGAGGTTTCACCCACACGTCCATTGTTATATTATGGTATATGCTTCTGCACCTCCAGACGATCATTCAAGTCTGGAATCGTTTTGTTTGGGTGATTTTCTGTGAATTTGGTTACATAATAATTATTGAAAGAATAACTTAATACCTTGTTTAACAGTATTGCTTTACTGTCTCTGCTTTGAGTTTCCGTGTCTGTTGCATCTTTGATGCTGGGCGTGGTCCCAACACACACATGCAAATGTTGGGTTTCTCTTTGAAGCGGCTGTTGTTTAGAGCGGTATTGTTCTCGTTGCTATAGTAAAACAGAGTGAAGACAGTGCAGACTCCATAAGGTTAAAGATGATGTTAGCACTCAAAGTTATAATAATTGTAAACAGCCTCGGTGTCAGTCGTCATCTAATCAAGAGCTCCTGCGCTGACATTTAATCAGGAGGGAGACATTCATGAAATAAGGCAGAGAAGCCGGTTTCTCCACTGAGCTGAAGCCTCAGTGTGAGCGTGTGGACCTGCAGGGCAAACTGCAGTCTGAGTAAGAGCCACGGATGGAGTCATCGCTAACTGATGCACGAATACGTGAGTAGAGCAGGGAATGGAGTCCAGCTCTTCACAGCGATTAGCTCCTCACGTCAATTGTACTTTTTCATGTACGCGCATCACAATGAACCTTTGCGATGGCTGCATTTGTACATGCTGCTGATAGAAGTTACCTGAGATTCACGAGTGTGAAGGGATGGCTGCGTTTGAGGTTTTCGGCCCTTATCGCATCAGCTGCAGAGGCCTCATGTGGCCAAGTGCTTTTAATTCACAGCAAAGTTACATTTGGTTCGTTTAAAAAAATAAAAATAATCAAATCTATTTTGAAATCTCAAGTTATTTCCTTCAGTCCGCTTTGCTGATGACAGTTAGGCAGTCTTGTTTATGTTCTGACATCAAGCCAGAGCAGAAATAGAACAAACTAGAAATGAGGAAAATCTGTAAATGGACACAACAACATCAGATATTTGCTTAAAGGTTTTCTCACAGCTGTAATGTCTCATATTTCATAATTTCTGATGTTCCCATCAATAATATTAACCTGATATCCAACCCTGAAATGTTATTATCCAAATCACCAAATTCAATTAAGTAATAAAGTAAAAAGTCAATATGTTTTCCATAAGGACAGTGTGACTCTGATGCTCTTTCTATGGATGATGGTCCCAAACAGTTGGTCAAGGCCTTTGATTCAATATGAATTGATACGAAGCAGTGCAGGTGTGTGTATGATGATGTGCATGTACAGAGCTTAGTTTAGGTGACGATATTTAATGTTTAATATACTGTAAGTGACTGGCTAACCTCAGGGCTTCATCACTAATAACACAGCTATAGCCTTATCAGGTGCTAACCACTGTACAAGCAACAGCAGATTTAATTGTAGAACTAAGTCTATAAATCCAGTTTATAGAACTAGTCGATCATCTCCACGTAGTGAACACCTGCCTAAAAACAGCAGAAGATCAAGTCACAAGCGTCCCAACCAAGGGGTCACGCTTACTAAGGGACTCAGCTCTGTAGCCGAGCGCCGTGGGCCCGAGTGTGTGTTATCTGGCTCCGCGGCAGAAACAGACGGGCGTGTGTGCGTGCATGTAATGTCAAAGACGTGGCGTGTGCTGGACCAAATGACTTTCTTAACTGTGAGTGTCGACGAGTTGTTCACCACTGTTGTGTAAACGTGTCTTCATTAAAACTTTCCACGTGTTGAAGAGTTGGAGAATCTTCTTGACCTGTAGAAAACAGATCCCTTCTGTTATATAGGATAAATAATTCAGTGTTTTACTAGAATTATTGTTTATTTTGAAGGTTATTAAAAAAGTACATACAGTACCCAAGAATAAATTCTAGTAATAAAACGCTAATACACTTCTACTCAAGATGCAGAAGGTGTATAAAATATTGTGTCTGGAGGCTTATGTACTGTAGAGAAGGGTATTAAGCCTGGACACACAGGCCTTTGTGATAAAGTTAGAGTGACTGACAAGGTAAACCTGCTTTACTGGGTTAATTCTGAACATTATTCAAACCGTCCAATGAGTGATGCTGAAAATATGATTGAAACATTTGGAAATGAACTCTCTATGCACAAGTCTAACAATCATTTCATTTTCATGTAATTGCCCTGAGGGGTGGGTTTATTAAATGGTAAAATATAGCTGCAATGCGAAGTATAACCAGGAGAGGGCAGCAAGTAATAATTCCCTCAGTCACTTTGTCCATCGGCTCATCGATGTTCCCCTGAAGGTAAGTTGATTCTAATTGGTCCAAGCAGCAAAGTGAGACCACATAACTGAATTAATTTCATGAGATGCTTGATAACAGAGTGACTGGCTGACATCCTAAAAGTAAAAAATAACTTCACTAGCAAAAAATAGTGAAGTTATTCTATCTACAGAATCCAGTTGAAACATACCGGTGAGGGGTGGACGGACAGTCCGACCGACAGGATGAGCAAGAGACCAGGAATAAAGCAGAGCTGGCAAACTGAGAGCTGCTCTTTTCTCTCACGGGCCTCAGGGGGAGCTCATCACCATTCCTGCACAACAGAGAGAACTCACAAAGGCCGAGCGATGAGCTGAAGCTGATCGGCGAGGTTTGAATGTCAGAAATAATGGCACCTGTTAACTCTCAGGTTGATTGTAAACTCTGGCGTTGGTTCGTATGTGCAGACATCCGGGTACGTTTACCTGGAAGCTAACTCACCGCATTTGGACTGAGTCCATGGCTCCATGACTCAGCCTCCAGACTACTTCCAGAATGTCTTATCATGCTTAACAAAGCAGAAAACTCAATGGAGACGCACCAAACGTTTAATGTCTGTCAGTGCAGCATCAGTGTGAGTATCACCTGGATGCAGACGCTCACACATTTAGCCTGAAAGTGTCTCCCAGGTTTATAGCCTCCGTCTCCAGCATCCTACTGTACATGTGTCAGGTTGTGACACTCGGGCCTCGCCGACCCGCATCCATGCAGACTCACCAACACGTCTCCGCTCATGTCATTGGGCTATAATTAACGTATCGATGTAACGCCTTTTATTTACGGGTTCCCTTTGTCATCTTGAAGTGGGAGTCGCGGGTAAGTCACGTCATGAGGCGTCATCTGGCCCAAGATCATCCACTTCATACTTTCAGCAGATACGTGTTGTTGTCTTAATGTAGCTGCTGACTGCTTTGTGTGTTTTAAGCGATCCTCCTCTCTCCCGGACCAGGAAAACGCTAATGAGCCCCCGAATCATGAGTCCTCTTCACACTGAGGTGCTGAGAAAGTCTCTGCAGAGGCCGCGCTGCATTGCTTCCAGTCAGGTGGCGAGTGTGAGTGGATGTAACGCTTGACTGTCATGTTTCCTGGCTGCTCAGCTATGACTCACCGTGCTTTTTTTTCTGCATGGGTGAGTTTAAGACAGATAGACAGATACCGATCTCATATCTGCATGAAAGCAGTCACTTATCTTATCGGAGCGCCGGGATCTGATGCACACGCTTTTTATGAGTTTCAATGAGTTTGAGGCTATTCTGAGAAGCTGTGTTGTGTTTTGGGAGTCTGCTGTTTCAGTTGCGTTTAGTTGAACTAAACTTTTCTAGTAAAATAAAAACACTGATTACACACCTCTGCACCACAGTGATACCAGCATGAAACTTTCTAGCACGGTGAGCGGACGGGGGCTGATCCGAGCAGGTGGCACAGAGTGTTAGCGGCAGTTAAATTTGCATTTACTGTTTGAACCTTTTCTAGAAAGGAAACCTCAGACGAATCCAGCAGGACTCTCTGTGCTCGTTTAAGCACTCGTCGCTCATATTGCTCATAAACCATAACCTTGACCAGACAGACAGGCAGATGTACACAGACAGACAGACGTACACAGACAGACAGACAGACAGACAGACAGACAGACAGACAGACAGACAGATGCACATAGACAGACAGGCAGACAGACAGACAGACAGACAGACAGACAGACAGACAGGCAGGCAGGCAGGCAGGCAGGCAGGCAGGCAGGCAGGCAGGCAGGCAGGCAGGCAGATGTACATAGACAGACAGACAGACAGACAGACAGACAGACAGACAGACAGACAGATGCACATAGACAGACAGACAGACAGACAGACAGACAGACAGACAGGCAGGCAGGCAGGCAGGCAGGCAGACAGACAGACAGACAGACAGGCAGGCAGGCAGATGCACATAGACAGATATACAGATGTTCATAGACAAACAGACAGATATACATAGACGGATACACAGATAGTTAGATGACTAGCGCCTGCTTTCTCATGGACACAATAGTTCCCAGCTGCACTGAGCCTTTGTGTGAGCTGAAAGAGCCTCTCCTCTCCCACTCAGGTCACGTCTAAACAAGAGGACAGGGTCAACACCATACAGATTAAACTATTACCATTATGATGTTAGTAAGACTCGAGGGTGGAATCATGACCAGCAGTTATGAATACCAGGTTTTATAGAGAACAGTTTAAATGAAACACAGCTGCCAGAGAAGAAAGCAGAAAGAAACGGCTGGAGGAGGGGGCCGAGAGGTAGGGGATGTGTGTGTGTTTGTGTGTGTGTGTGTGTGTGTGTGTGTGTGTGTGTGTCTTTGTGTGTGTGTGTGCGTGCGTGCGTGCGTGCGTGTGTGTGTGTCTGTGTGTCTGTGTGTGTCTTTGTGTGTGTGTGTCTGTGTGCTAAGCCACTGTGTAGGTGTTAGAGGATACTGGGGCTGCAGCGAGGGGATTGGTGCATGAGAGAGGCCTTCGTCGTTCAATAGAATAGCGTTTTATGTCATCGGAAGAAAGTGGGGGACGGAGGTGTTGGGGGGAGGATGGGTGTTGTTGTGAAGCAGATCTGGCATCGCTCTCCACCCACTGAAGTTTAGCACCTGTAATACCCATGCACACACGCAGAGTACAGCACTGCTGTGTACACAGGGTAGTATCTGGTCAGGCAGGTTAGGACAGGAGGATCTCCTCTCCATTATGTAACCTCCATTCAGGTGGAGCGTTATGAGCTTATCCTTAAGCCACATGAGGCCGCGTGTGTGTCGGCACGTGCACGTGTGCGTTAAACGCTCCTTCCGTCGCTTTCGTGTGCTCGTAATTACATGGAGCTTCCTTGTATTTGAAGCCCGGTGGTGCCCGCGTGTGACAGCGTGGACCGGAGCTGCAGCGAGGACTGTGGATGAGGGAGAACCTGCTGGAAGCTGGTGCTGTGCTGTTCAGTAGCCTGAGGAAGCCAAATCCATGGAGCCTCTGTGGAGACTGGCTTTGATTTCAGTTATTACGCATTTATTACTATAATAAACTATACAACCCAACAAGAATGGAATAAAGAGGGAAGCATTCAGCCATTAACCTAAGCAAACAATGGTTCTGATTATGTAACGTGCATGTTTCGGAGTGTGAGGTTCCCCTTACGTTAACTTGCCGAACATGTAAAGACCTGACGTGACTTCTGACGGTTTGTCATCAGCGCGAGGCCGAGCTCCACAGTAAGCGAAGCGAATGCGCTCCAAGGTATTAAGGAGGGTGGAAGGAGCAGGAGCCCAAACCTGAGCGACCTGTTTGGCTCGGCGCTAACAGCTAATGTGAATTTAAAGAGAATTCGCTCCAGCAGATTTCAGGAAATGCTTCCAACAGTCAAAGGACGTGCGCTAATACGCCTCGAATGCCTCTTTTGCTAAATGTGACTGCTGCTTGTTTGTGGGGAACTTTGAGCCAGTGTTTGTGAGAATTAAGAGCACATGAAACTGACTTTTTGTTCCTTTCCCACAGCATCGAAGCACCTCAGCGTCTCGGCTGCTATCACTCCAATGCACCGCGGTGAATAATGCCTCCTTCCCGTTCATGTTTCAACTGTAATACTTTAAATTACCAGTGTCTCAACAGTTCCGTCTCGCTGGGACGGTGATTTATGGAATTATATTCGCCTCCGCAGACCGAGCTGTCGAAGTGGAGGCGACGCAACAATAACACCATTGTGTTTTATCAGTGCTCTCGATGGAGGTTTCTCTGAGGAGAAAGAAAACGAAACGGAGCAAACTGATTCCTCAAACTGAAACAATAACACTGGACAGCACAATCAGGTGCCTAAGCCGCAGGTTCAAGTCTTTTGTGTTCGTACTGAGTGACAAGTCATTAACCTGTTACTGCGTGCAGTTTCCCTCAGTCAACAAAAAGTCTCTTTCCTCCTCACACCCTCCCTTTTATAAATATATGATTCTTTACAGGCTGCGGAGCCCCATGACATGTGTCTCATTATTCAAATGGGGGG
This sequence comes from Betta splendens, assembly GCF_900634795.4. Lineage (NCBI taxonomy): Eukaryota > Metazoa > Chordata > Actinopteri > Anabantiformes > Osphronemidae > Betta > Betta splendens. The sequence goes on from NC_040895.2 coordinate 14,115,551, forward strand.
AGAGGGAGCTCACTACAACCAAATCATATTGGAGGAACGCACATGCACAGACAATTCATAGTTCAAAGCAGAAGAATCTGTTTAAATATGGATGTATGTAAATATTAGTGTAAAGATTTGATTTATTCAAATAGAAAAATCTCACTAGAAGCTCATATCTTATAGCTTATATCACGCAACCGATCCACCGGCAGCCACATGTGCTTCATCAGCACTAATTTATGAATCGCCATAAAACAAGAGGAAGCTATTAGCTGTTGGGTCAGCGTAGCCGTGCAACCGCGTGGGAGGTAAAAGGAAGCAGCTGTGATTAAGTTGCATTCGCTGCATAACTGCACTGATCTGTGGACCCGTCGGAACTCGGAGCCCGTAGACGTGACCGGCTTTGGTTCTGCCGCTTGTGCAGGTGCAGAGGTGTTTGCCTGATACGGAGCCTAATGGGTTTGTCCTTTGAACGCAGAGGAACCCGCCCAAGGAATGACTGCGCCGCGGCTCCGGGTTATCGAGGCCTCCGCAGAACTCGGGCTCAACAGCTCAATAATTACCAGAATGTCCCTCTGAACAGCCCTTTATCAGGAAATGTGTTGATATAAGGCCATTCTGTCAGTTTATGATTTGTAGGATTTGCCGTCTTTTTCTTATTAGTCACTGCGGTGAGATGTTGAAACCTGACAGCTGATACGATGCTGTTACGCTCACATGGCGAAGCGGGGGGGGGGGCAAAGTGGGAAATGTAGATTAATAAGACTAAATAAAAGGGAGTGGGCTTCTAAGAGCGGCAGCTGGGCCCGAGGAAACTCTGCCCCCTCCTTGGCTCCTCCTGGAGAAATAATCCGCGGCCGGGTTTCAATTCTGTTTTCACTTCATTTTTCTGTCCGCACTCAGCTGTTTTGGTGTTTGGGAGGACTTGTTGTTTTGCCCCAACTAACGAGTGACCCGTTCATCCTGGTATCATTATCATTCAGCACAGCAGCCGCGGCGGAGTCGTCGTGTTGATCTAAAACATGTGACTACTGGCGAGCTGTGCAACCTGTGTTTCAAGCTCCAGCGATGGTTTTGATCCAGTTTCTGGATAACTGGATTCATTCTCACTATAAAACTCCCATAAACACCACAGGCCTTTTAAGTTGCAACACACTGGAACAAATATTTACGAACCTGTTTCAATATATTTGTTTGTGCAGCATCGCAAGAAAAGAAAATAAGGTCAAATAAGGTCATTAAGTGAGAACGATGTCTCCAATAATAAAAATCACCTTGGATTCAGGAAGTGAAATGTAGCTTTTTAAGGCATCAGTGAGATGTCGACACTGCGGCCTTTCCACTTTACAACACATTTGGCTCAGTGTTGCTACACAGACCTGCAGTCAACCACACCATACGGTGAGGGATCTTGGGGATCTGCAGCCTCGGTGTCAGTTATCTGCTTTGCCCGGTTAATAATTCATCTTTATTATTAGTCCCTAATTCAGCCACAGTCACACCAACGGCAGCCGTGACCCGATCCGTACGTGGGCAGGAGGAGCCAGATATCCTGCAGGACTCAGACCTATATTATTAGGGTGTGTAGTTGCATTAGCAGCCGATAAACCTGAGGTGTTTAGGTTTTCAGGCCACGCCGTGGTTCACCTGAGGCGACATTTTTTGCAGTAAACGCACTGTCTTGTAATGAAATCCTCCTCGATTTCCGATATTATCTTTAACTTTGTGATAGCACGTCAGCTGTTCTTGTATCTCCTCAATCTCTGATAACAGCATGTTCTATTCTGAGAATATTAGGAAGAGTTGACTTTGGAGGGAGTCGTGTGTGTGTGTGTGTGTGTGTGTGTGTGTGTGTGTGTGTGTGTGTGTGTGTGTGTGTGTGTGTGTGTGTGTGTCTATCCGGGCTCCCCGCGGTCACTCTATTGGTCTTCTGAGTGGGTGGTCTGTTCCAAGAGAAGAGCAGTGGAAACATTACACCTACATACACACACACACGAATACACATACACACAAAGGAAAACTGGGAATCACACCAACGCAGCACAGCGGAGGGTGGAGCAGGCAGGAGCCTTCTTCCAGATGTGTGACATTAATTTAGTTGATCCAAAACATGAACCGGTAGCTCCCACTCACTCCTCACCAGTGTGTGTGTGTGTGTGTGTGTGTGTGCGTGTGCGTGTGTGTGTGTGTGTGAGTGTATAAATGTTTGGCCTCACTTGTTAATATTTAAAGAAATACATCTGTCAATCCACATGTTCACATTTCTGCTCTTCACTTTTAAAGGGAGGAAAGGGTTTCGATCTGAGACGCCCGACGGAAAACGAGGTGCGTGATTCTGATAAAGGGGGGAGGGGGGGGGGGGGGGGGGGGGTGAAGCGGGGAGCGGAGCTGGTTATGAGAGCAGCCTCCGCTCTGACCCACGGAACAGCGCCTCTGGACTTCATACGACGCGTTCCACTGGGGAAAAGAGGGGGATACGGTGCGTGGAAAGACAAAGAGAGAAAAAATGAAATCAAATAAGAGCGGAGGAGGAAAACGAAGGGAGATGTAGGAGGACGGAAGTGGTTGATTGGACGCCCCTAGAGATCCTCTTGTTTGGATTATTTGGCGTTTCACTTCTTTCGCTCCTTCTCCTCCACCTCCCTCCTCTCTGACATCTGAGGTAGATTACAACGGAGACCCTGGGTCACATTTGTGACTTAAACCAAGAACATATGGCGTGTACGTGTGTGCGCGTGTTTGTACGTCCACCTCCGTGCGGTGGGATTCCCCCCTCAGTCCCCGAGTGGCGGTCGGATTTATTTTCTTGTCCATTGTCTCTCGCTGGGATATCAAAGGACTATTGTTTGTTGATCAGCGAGGGTGCTGCAGGTTACTCGCAGGTCCCGGACGAGCTTCGCTTCTCGTCCGCACAACCCCCCCCATTTTTCTCCCTTAGCGCTGAAACAGAACCTCTAAGTGTCTCGGCCCCACCGCACAAAAGCCCAGACTGAGGATTAGCGCGTCCACAGAATCACTGTTTAGATTTTAGCAGGTTAAACGCGGTTACGTCCCATTCGTTTCGCTCCGGCCTCGACGAGACTGGCTTTAACGCTGCCGCGGTACCACGAGCAAGGCATCAGCGCGAGCCCCGAAAGCCACGGGAGTCGTCGTCGGCAGGTAAAGGAGCAGCACAGCACAAAGGCACACCTGCAAAAAGTGTCAGTTGACTTTATTGGATCGGCTTCACTCAGTTGAAGAAAAACAACCTTTGTCTTTGGAACGTTTACCATGGAAGAAATAAAAAGGATTTACAAAATAAGCTGTTGGAAAGACAATATATAAAATAATGGCATCAAAATATCTTCGACGAGAACAAATAAAAGGCTCAAATGTTTTTGGATGCGGGGCATTTTCCTCTTTTTGCCCTTTTGTTTACAAAATAATAAGAGAAGAGGAAAACAAACGAAGACAAACAAAAATCAGTTATTTACAGTGCATATATTTACATTAAGGCATTTTTGCTGGGGAGAAAAACTGATCCGATATAACCCCCACCTCAGCACAATCAAATAAATAGTCAGATTTACCAAGATACGTTACAGTGCTATATTATCTTTCGCTACCTGCAGTGAACACATACAGTTATAGGATGTGGCTAAGTCGTACTATGAACCTGGACGCTGATCTGTCGGTAGGTTTGCACGGTTCCTGTCCAATATTTGCATGTCCGTGAACACATCGGGCATCAGGCAGTTGCGCGTGAGACCACAATGCACCGGGGTCCAGATCCGAGTTCTAATGCATAGCTACGCTTCAACAGATCTCGTGTCCACGTTCGACTGACGGACGGAGCCCGGTTGCGAGTGAGTCGCGTTCAGGGGCGTAGAGTGGGAACGACCGGAGCTCCACTGAAAGTCAGGGGGACACGAACAACGCACACCTCGACATTTAAAGTCAACCGACTTGTTTTCCAAACCGATTAAGAAATAGAAACAGCACCATGTGTGTCTGAAGGAGTGTCTAGGTTGATCCCAGCTCCGCTACAACCGAGGGAGAACACATGAAACACAGCAGGAGGCACTTAATACAGGAAGTCGATGAGTGAAGGAGAGGATACTTTGGTTAAAACGTTTGAAAGAAGCAAAACAGAGGCATCGTGAGGACGCTGAATTCTGGTGCATCTAGAGCTGGTTCGTGTTTCGCCCGAATGGAGCCGAGGACGAGTGTAAAGGTTCTGCTCACATGCTGAGCCGCCGTAAGACGGGCTGAATAATTCATGGCCTAATTGCTGCTCCAGCAGCCGTCCGCATCCCTCTGTTCCTCCGTCGTCTCTCTGCCTCCTCCGTCTGAAACCTAAAATCTTCCCGCTCCATCTGCAACCCCCCCCCCCCCCGGAGGATAAACGTCTTCAATTTTTAATATCTGAACAGCAACGATTTGTGAGATTCAGTCCAGCGGTGATAATGATCGGTCCAGTGGTGAATGAGACGCGCCGGAAAAATAAGGGCTCCGACGTGAGTTTCCAATTCTAGTGCAAAACGAAGGACTTGGTTAAAAAAAATAATTATATTCCAGTTACAAAGCAGCTAACAAACCAATGATTAAAGAGACATTTGGTTTAACTAGTTTTACAAACAAAACTTTTTTTCATTTCTACGAAAAAAATATTGAAGCCGGTTCTATGTCTAACAGAGACAAAATGTTACAAGTGTTGACTGATAAGTGCTTTCATCCCAGTCGCACAAAAGAGTTCAGATGGACTGGAAACATGTTTTAGAGCTACAACGTTCTTATTGTTATCATTTTTCTTCTTATTCCACGCGCGTGTGAAGGTCATGGGACCAGCTGCGTTTTCTGGCCCTGTTAATGTACAGTCTCTGGGTTCGGGTCGTGTTCGGCGGGCTCATCCAGCTGACGTCAGCAGCAGCAGGCGGAGCTGTGGCGCCGAGTGGCTCCGCATCCGGCGGCTCGTAATGCACGTGCGTGGAGGCGGCGCTAGTGTGTTTGGGTCGTTTTTCCTGTTTGCTTGTTTGTAGTGCGTGTATGCGCGCGTGCGTTCCGCTGCTAGTTCTGGTGTCTCTTCATGTGCAGGGCCAGGTGGTCGGATCGGGAGAAGGAGCGCGAGCACACGGCGCACTGGAAGGGCTTGGCGCCCGTGTGCTTCCGGAAGTGACGCGTCAGCTCGTCGGAACGCGCGAAGCGCCAGTCGCAGCTGTCCCACGTGCACTTGTACGGCTTCTCACCTGCGGGAGAGGAAGGACAAGGACAGGGCTTGAATGCGTGCAGCTGCTGAGCGGCCGCTGCGTTTGTCATTCGCGTGAACACCGGTGACACTGATTGTCATCGAAGCGGTGGCTAATTCCCTCGCTCGCGTGATTCATACGGTTAGTTGGGTGGAGGAACTGGGAAAACGGGCTTTACTGAAAAGTCAGGTTGCCCAACGGCGTGTGCAATCATAACACTGTCACAGTCGTCACAACGCGCACAATGCGCCACTTTCCCACGGATCGCGGCTCGCGCTGCGTCCGCGGCTCCGACAGACGCGCGCGTGTGTGTTTTCCCCCCCTGACGCTCAAACGTCCTCGGCTGCGGCCGCAGGAATCCAGCGCGAACAGGTCCGACGCGTCTCCGAGGACTCGTTCCTCAGAGTTACAAGCCACGTGTGCTGTACGTCCCCCCCTCACTCACACATAATGAGAGGTGAGGGAATATGTGGCTCAGATACGCCGATGATTGCATAGTCAGGCGCCTTGATTAGTCACATGCGATGGTGCGTATGGGTACTTTCTATGCTCCATGACAGACTTCCTGCGGGGCATGAACGACACCAGAAATGTCCTGTCGCTCTCCACAGACGCCTCCTCTCAGCTCCTCTTTCGCTGGAGGGCTTTGTTGCTCTAACTTCACCTTTTAAATACTCCAGACGCGCTGGATTCTGGTCAGGGGACATATTTGGCCAGACGCTGTTTGTGCTTCTCTGCTTTGTTGTGTTGGAATTCCTGCCCCTGCGCTTCTTCACGCGTTCTTTTAATGTTTGGTCTTGAAAACTGCGCTGTAAATGGTTTTTTGTGGTTTTTTTCGCATTTGTGCAGCCCCGAATCAACACACTCCCACCTTCACTGCTCATTTATTGTAGCCTCGCGAACACACAGGCCAGACTCACAACACTGACGATCCATCAGACTGCTCTTTGTAATCTTTGGCAAAGTTCTGAAACTGTGCCTTTGACACAGGCTGATTTATCAGAGTTTGTGCCAATTGGTGTTTTTGAGGACAGACACTGCACCCACTACTACTACTACTACTACTACTACTACTACTACTACTAGTAGTACTACTGTAGTATCGTAGCTCCTCCTGAAACCACTGGTGTTTTTTTTCCCAACTTGGCCAGACCAGTCTTTTAAACAAGTGCAGCGAGCTCATCAGCATCGCACCAACAACCGCAATTATCCTGTTACGAAATTAACACCTGAAACTGAGCACAAAGAGGAGACACAATGAAAAGGGAAAAAAAAAAAAAAAAGCAACAACTTTGAACTGAACGTCCTCGTTTCTTATAATACGCCGACAAACACACGCAAACACTCGTACGTACTGTACCGGAGCGCACGCACACACACAGCAACACAAACAATCAGGGTAATGGATGTTGATGGAGATTAGAGTGGGAACTCCCGCGAGGACCCAAACGCATTAGGAATCATCTCATACAGATTAGTGACAGGTGTGTGTGGACTTGCCTGTGTGTGTATGAATGTGTAAGTGTGCACTGAAGCAGCTGAATAAGAGAAACAGAATGAGTAACAGACAAAGATAAAAATAGAGCGAGTGTGTGTGTGTGTGTGTGGGGGGGGTGAAAGGACACAGGTTCCTTCTTCATCCACATTTCCCGCGTCCTGCTCTGATCCTGTGGTTCGTAATAACTGCAGGAACCGCGACGCGCGTCGGGCCCGATGGGCGAGGGGCGAGCCGACACCGGGGGAGAGAGAGCGAGGCTCTGTTGTCTCAGCTGGAGCTAGGTGGGGCCCAACACCTTGAGCGCCTGTTTGTTGACTCTGCTCGTCCAAAAGCTAATGGCTCGTACGCGGGCGCGAGGGGAAGGCGGAGGACGAGAAGACAGACGTGTGCGCGTGAGTTTTAAAGTATCGAAACGCAGAAGAGGGCGTCGAACTACGCACGCACCACATGGGCCCGAGAGTCATCCTCTGTGTCACTTCCACCTGTTTTTGATGGAATAGTATATTGGGCAGAGGATGGGAATGGGGTAGGATACTTTTACACACACATGCCAAGAGCACAGCAGTCTGCCTAGCAACACGGTGCCCAGGGCAGACACCGAAATACAACTTGGTGGGTCAGCGTTGGTTGTTTTTTGTTTTTATATTTTATTTTGAAGGGGCTCGTTGAAAAGGTTGCATTGACCAGAGGAACGTCTTACCCGTGTGAGTCCTGAGGTGGGCTTTCAGATGGGACGACTTGGTGTAGACCTTCTTGCAGCCTGGGAGATAAACACAAACAGAAGGCTTAATTCAAATCCGAAGGATTCGCATGTGCCAGATATGTATTTACCCAATAAACCGAGCCGTGGTATGCAAGAAATTCGAGCTAATGAGGAACAGAGCATGCTGGTGATGAGCTATAGTAACTGTTGGTTCAGTATCAACAAAACTGGTCTTACACACTCGAAAAAGGAATTTAAGAAAGTCTCAGACGACCTAAATTCAGGTTTCTGAAAAGGAAGTTTGTTCGGAAGGAAGTTATGTTAGCGCTGACTTCATTTCAGCTGTTCTGAGTCCAGCGTTGCAAAATCCCCTTCCAAAAACTAGTTTGCGAATTACAATGGCACAGTTATGACGCGCGAATCGCGAAATGTGACTGCGAAGCCGAGGTCCTGAGCAGCTCCGGCGGCCGCGCGTCAGAGCCGAGGGAATCGGAGCGCGCGTGCGCGCCTCTGAAGACGCCGGACGTGTGGCGACACGCTGCGGGAGGCTCCGCTTGAGCCCATTTTACACAGCGCCACAGGCGAGTCGACATTACATGTCCTACAAGTAGCTGCACATCGGCCGGCTGGAGTGTGCGTGTAAACCAGCCAAAAGACCTAATCTGTGCGAGCGGTTCTGCCGTGACTCTATGCAAATAATCTGAGTGTGTGTGAGTGTGTGTGTGAGTGTGTGCGTGTGTTTAGGACAAATCAAATGACTTATCTGACTAATTAACACACCCACACATGCTTCATTCCACAGTCATACCAGCGATGATTTTAAAGCCACAACAATGTGCGAGAGCTCAAGGCAGCACAGTGTCAGGAGTCATTTGAGGTGTGATGATAAATATACAGAGTAGGTTTTAAAGCAGTTAATTGAAAGGCAGCAATTGATGGTCTCCGCTGCCAAAAAACTCAGATTCCAGGGCAGCGTGTTCTCTGCCGTGGCAGCGGCTCGTATCATGAGTCATAGGCCTGGGAAAGTCATTTAAAACGTAACATATAATTTCAAAGAAATGCATGGGTGTCTTAAAATAAAGCTGTTTTGCTTGAAGCCGGTCTTGGTGTGTGACCAAAGATCCACCTGACCGCAGCCGTGCGCAAGAATGAGCATCCTCTCGAGAACCAGCACGCGGGAGCACAGGCCGACCCTGAGCTAGCGCTAACCTGGGTAATCACAGTGGTGGATCCGCCGCTTCTCCAGGTCCGGGTTGTTCCTCCGGTTGTAGCGGACGGGCACGGTGGTCTGGGCCGGGTTCGGAGCCGGGCTCTCTGCAGGTGCCCGGGGAAGCACGGCGCCCGGGCCGGGGCCCGACGTGGGGCCCGCGGCGTGGGGCCCGGCGAGGCCCGCTCCCAGGGCGCAGCCCAGTCGGGGGGCGCCGCCCGCCAGCTTGGAGGCGATGGTGGCGGCGTACGAGGGCGGCGGCGACAGGGTGTGGAGCAGCTCCTTCTGCCGGTCGGGGCTGCCGGGCTCGGAGCTCGGCGGGGAGGGCGGCAGGTAGGGCGCCTGCTGCTGGAGGAAGTGGGGGCGGGGCTGAGCGCGAGGATGCGCGTACGCTCCGGCGCCGAGGCCGCAGTACGCGGGTTTGGCAGCCTGCTCCTGTTGAGACGCCGATGAAGCTACGGGCAAATGATGGAAAGCGTTGTGGAGAGTGGAAACGGGCGGCTGCATCTGCTGCTGCTGCTGCTGCTGCTGGTGGTGGTGGTGGTGGTGGTGGTGATGTTGGGCGTCCATGCCGCCCCCGTGGTGATGGTCCAGGCCGGAGGTGAGGAGCTGAAACAGCGAGCCGCCGCCGTCGCCGTGGTGGAGCGCCTGCTGCTCGAACTGTGAGCTCATTTCCTGTTTGACGAACACCTCCGGCACCGGCTCGCCGCCGCGGCTGCCGCCCGACTGGTTGAAAACACTGGTGAAGTCCGGTAAGCCTCTTAGCGTCATGTTTATGGCTGAGGGCTCCATGGGGCCGTGGGCCGGTGCGTTGGGGCAGTGCGGCTGCAGGGCGGCCGAGAAGCACGGCGGGTCGGACTCGGCCTTGATTTGGGCCGGACCCGCGTGGCCGTGGTGCTGAGGCGGCCGCGCCTGCTGACACAGGCCCATCTTCAGGTAGGTGATGTCGGGGAGGTAAAGATTCATGTTGAGGGTGTAGGGGGCGCCGGCGCTGTCGTTGGTGAAGAACGGGTCCACGTCCGCGTGCGACTTGGGCTGTCCGTCCGGATGCGGAGCAGAGAGCGGCTGAGGGGAGAGGTACCGGTCCATCTCGCACTTTGCCTGATGCTGCGAAGGCACAAAACACACACAAAGAAAAGGTGTGATTGGACGCGTCCGATTTTACAATCGCACGTTGAATGAATAAAATGCACCCGGACTTCCGCGAGCCTCGTGAGTCACGCTGAAACTATTCTGGGGCACTATTTCGAGAAGACAAAGGTTTGATAGGACAGTCACCGCTGAAACATTTATCAAGTAGTTATCAATAGGCAGTTGCCACATTCCCTCTCTGCTTGCAAGGCTGAACTCAAAAACCCACCAATATGAGGCCACGTTCTGGGACCGCCCCCCCCCTAAAGCCCCAGCATAATGAAATTCATGCAAATATGGAAGATCTAATTGGAATAAAAGTGAGCGAGGATGAAACAGCAGCATGAAAGGGAACGGGAAACACCCATGCGTCCCAGCCGGCAGCGGCAGCGGCAGCGCTGGGGATGGACTGCTATTTCTAGGCTCCAGCTGTTGCGTGCACCTCCAGCCTCTCCCGCACAAGTTTCCTGTTAACTGGTGACAGAGTCCCCGGGACCTCGCGGTCCAAAGCCGGAGTCAGTTGTTGTCCGCGTGGTGTGATGTAGAGAGGGGACTGGCGAGAGGAGCCCAACAACTGGTGGCCAACTGGCCGGCACCGAAAACATGCGGCGAATGCGTGCGCGGACGACGCGGCTCGGAGTCGCGTCGCACCCGGTCGCTGGTCGAAGGCGACGAGCGGCGCGGCGCGGCGAAGCGGCGAAGCGGCGAGCGTCGCGCGGCGAGGCCCACGGCCGAATTCAAGACGTCTGAGGCGAGCTGGATGTGGAACCAGCCTGCCACGCCCCACGCAGCGAAACACATCACCAATGCGTGAAAGCGCTGCGATCTCTAAGCGCGTACCTGTGCGTAGTCGTCCTGCCCGTTCTTGTCCGCGTCCGCGGTCTTGCAGTCCAAGCCGAACAACGCCGAGTCCTCCAGGGGGAATCCGACGGACAGGGTCGCCTTGTGCAGCGGGTAGAAGGGATCCTCCTGCCCGCCGCCGCTCATCGCGAGGGTCGCGGCCATGAAGCTCCGACGCAGCGCCGCAAAACGATCGTGCGTGCTGTTTTGCAAAGACGGAGAGGATGCTACAGCGTAGTGGGAGACGAGCGGAGCCGACGACGTGGAGTTATTGATGCGTGGCTGTCTGCTGCATCTCCGTCCACTTGTTTCATCCCTCCACCGGCCCGGAGACAGTTTTCTATCTCTCGGGGCGGAGCGGCCCAGTGTAAATACAGAAACACGCGCCGCCCACTGAACCTTTAAAAAGGCTTTGATCATTCATTCACCGGCCACCGCCCTGCGCTCCATCTGAATACGCGAGCAGCGCCGTGGTACCGTGCGCACAGCGGCGCTCGCACCGCACGCACACGCACAGAGGCAGCGACGGCGAGACTCACGCAACAGCTTCCCAGACGCGATGCGTTTCAAAAACTCATCGGGAGAGGGTGGTACGACAATAATCCCACGGTGTAGAAATACACTGTTGAACAAGTCCTGTGTAGTTTTCGCACAGTGTAAGTGCGGAATTATAAATTATTTGCACTATTATTTCATTGATGTTTAAGCATTAGTTCTATCGTACAACTGGTAAAGGTGTGGCTTTATTAACCACGCATTACATGGTTGTCTACATCCATCTACAGTGGAACTTAAAGCTGTCCGATAAAGAAATCAAAACATGTGCCTCAGAAATATTAGTAGTGACTATGCGAGTATTATGTAGGGTAAAAATACATGAATGTAGTGTTTTACGGGCTGTGTTGCATTATTTTCTCTTGATATTTGCTCTAATGTGCATTTTGTCTGTGCTGAGCCTTTAAAATTACATTCCATTACAACACATCAACTAAAGGCTACTTACACTATAGTGAGGCATTTTAAATAATTTACCAGAACAGCACTGCACGGTGAAACAGATGGTGCTTCCCATTTGCACAAGTTACCAAAAGCACAGTGGTCTATGCTCCTCCACAGTAATGGGGACAGTCATTATTTGCATAGAACAAAAGATCACATTTAATTTGTTTATGAAGCAGTTTATTCTAGAAAATACCTTAAGCGATATCTGAGAGAAATAATACCAGACATACGAATCATGTGGTACTACATGTTCTGGTTATTTCATGAACAATATGGTGGACTGGGAAGTTTTATTGGTACATCCAGAAAAAGAACTGGATCAAAAAGACAAATATAGCAAGGTATAAAGTAGCTATACAATATTCACTGTCCACGTAATGATAACATGGAAAAACATTTGTTTTTTAAAGTCGAAGAAGCTTCAGCTTGTGCAAATAAAAGGCTCCTGCATTGTTTTTATCTGTAGCCATCAGTATCTGCAAACCTGGAAAAGATGAGGAAATAATGATAGACAGACCTAATAAAAGAGACCACTGCCAAGAAACAGGAATTTTTGGGCAGTCGGTTATTAAGGAATGTGTACCCTGTGGAAGATTTTACCTCTGGTTCTAGGCCAGAGTAGCATTTATCCTCTCTGAACGATATGTAACCAAGGATGAGATCAAGAAAACACTCAGACAACAGTAACAGTTCATAATTTAAAAGCTGAAAGTAACAGCCCCTTGATGAAACGTACAACTCTTGGAGTCCTGAGTAAGAATCAATAGCACCAGTAGAAAGATAAATGTTCATTTAGGCCTCTGCTTCAGCTTTTGGTACCAATCAGGAACATCTTTCTTGGTCTGTAAATGAAGGAGAGGTAGAGGTTAAAAACTCATGCTCATAAAAGTATGAGCTGCAGCAAAAGCTGACGTGGAACAAAACGACAGAAAGGCAATTGATCACTTCCTGTCGACCTTTGTGTGAGCTTCTGTCCAGGCAGGTTAAGCTGGTGTGACTCATTCAAGGGCGTTGCCACGTCAGACACTTACGAACACAGTGGGTTTGGGTTTGTTTGGCGACTCTTCTTCGGTCCTGTTGATCCGTTTGGACTGGTGCTTTCCTGCACCAGAGCCCTTGATTGCACCACTGTTTGCTTCCAACAGGTTTAGCGCATCTCCCTGTCTGGATCTCATGCTGATCAGGACCTGCTTCATCACAGCTAACTCCTGCACAATCACACAGATCATAAAGTTAGGATGAGAATCGAAGAGAAACAATAAACAGGAATCTTTACGAGATATAACCAGGTATGAAGAGATCAGAAATCCAAATTTGATAATACCTTTAAGTTTATATGTATAACGTTTGCTGTAAAATAAATGTTTTCAGAACTTTTATTGCTGCTTTCTGGTGACATGCTCTCCTTGTTCCACAGGCCGCCACCTGAAGTCCAACTATGGGGCGACTTGCAATAAGCTAAACAAGCTCAAGGGTCTGTAGCTTGGCAGGGCGGAGGACTCCGGGCCATTTCACGGTTCTATTTATCACCCCTGAGGACATGAGCTCTGGCATGTCACACACACACACACACACACACACACACACACACACACACACACACACACACACACACACACACACACACACACACACACACACACCCTGGTGACATCCCAAACAGCCAAGCAGAGGAACAGCTGTCTATGACAGAGCACATAGTTCACGCAGCAAACGGCTGGGGGATATATAGCCGCATGCACGCACATACGAGCACATGCAATCTTGAAGGAAATATTGCAACGTGGTGCAACAACTTGTCTGATTTGAATATCAAATGCGTGGGCATTTTTATTACAGCAAGTAGAGCTGCACTGATAAGACTAATAATAAGAACAATTTTAATAACCAATAATACTAAAATATTAAATTCTGTTTTGTGTTGTTTACATTTAGTTATATTTGTAGGGGTCATTTTGTTAGTTTAATTTCAGATTGTTATGTATATTTATATTGGTCTAAATTTTATTTAAGCTGATGGTTATTACTTCCAATGAGCATCTTCACCTCAGCATCAATGTCACTAAGGGACTGAACTTTGTGGAAAAATTGTCACTACAATTTGCATATGCATATAATGCGTATTTTTATGTGTTGTCAGAAAAACGAAGGCGTTTAATGATGTAGAAAGTCGTGATAGAAATGAGAGAACTTCTATCTCGTAATTTGTCCCCACTGTTAAGTACCTCTCGATGGCTAAGGAGACGCTCTAGATCGGCCGCCATGTCGTTCTTCACCTGCTGCAGAGAATTCCTCTCTTTCCTCAGAGAACTGAAGTTACACCACACAACAGGCACAGAGAGCAGATGGAAACATAACATTATTCACTGCAATGTTGACTTAATTGTAGGTCAGATAATTTCAAGATAGTGCAAATTGTGCAATGCTCATGATTAATTTGTGCTTGTGCAGGTATAGGGAAGAATGAAGTATTTTAGTACACATAGTAGAAATCCCTGATTCAAGGAGCACTAAATTAAAGCCTGAGCTTTACAAGCCTAGTATTTCTAAAATACATGGCATAATAAAATGCATTTAAATGCTTAAACACTTATGAGCCTCATATCTGGTGAGAGATCTCAAAATGTTCTAGAGTACGCTGCGAGTGTTTTTTCCTGAAGCTGTGATACACACAAGCAGGAGCTTGTAAGGGTTCTTTGAAACACTTGAGTTTTAACTGAGAGCTATGGCAAAAAGCCTGAGACCTGCCTGTTCTGAGACACTTGTATCAGCTGTTCTGAGCCACGTGAATCCTGAATATCACCAAACAAACAAGGTGCAATTAACCCTTAAGATGGATGCACTAGATAAAGCAAATCTCCCATTGTCTGTGTCTCCTGTTAGACATGTCAGATGGAAACCTGCATAGCATTTTTACATAATTCTTCATATGCCCCAGGTGAGTCCTCACTGATAGCGAGCAGCAAGAGAAAACCAGTCTGCATATTTCTCAAGTTAATGTACAGAGGGGGACTAAAGGGATTTAGTTCAGTGCCAGGAAGCTGTTCATGTGCTGGTGTAAAACAAAACAAAGTTGTATTCATATGGATTTGAAGCTGAATCAACTAAATGTGGGAGGAACACTAGAAGACAAAAGGAAAAAGGGATAAAGCAGAAGCCGCCCAAGGGTGGGAACATATCGCCCAGTGCCGTGATGAGTAAATTACATGATGCAAAAGCTAACAAATGAAATTAACACTGTCTAAAGATTTGGCAGGTGAGGCGGGCGATCTAATGGGCTTCAATTAAAAATAATGTGAGGCGATTGGCATTTTGGCAGAGCACATTCTTGTGTAGGGAGGCATGTTCCTGCACATGTACCTGACGTCGTCCTCCAGCGAGGCGATGCGTTCCTTCAGTGTGCCGATCTGCGCGTCCCTTTGTTTCACCGTTTCAATCAGGTAGCTATAGGGCTGCTGCGCCTGCTGGAGCAGCTGGTTGGCTGACGACAGCTGAAAAACAAAGCAAATGCGTGCGTTCTGCAGGAAACCTTTACAAAAATGTGGATTTTGTGGATTCTGTTTTTGCATAGATTATGCTTAACACACTTTTGTTTTTAATCATGCTCAAAACCTGTGAAAGCCTGGGTAAAGTTATGCTGTTACACATTAAACCATTTTACAGCCTGCCAGAGGTGAGTGGAACTGGGTGGGAGGCTGGGGACAATGGTTAGTCAGTACGTGTGGGTGGTTAAATGGGTAACACCCTTTCGTTTTTATAGTGAATGCGAAGAGTCATTTTTCACCCTTTCCTTTCATACTTAATGAATCATAAAGTATTCCAGACAAGTGGCAGTCAGTGACAGCTGAGAATAGAATGACCGGTTTATTTACTGTCTAACCTACCCAGCCTATATAATCTACCTTGCGCAATCGCTCCACCTTTGAATTATAGTAAGGCGGTGGAAATGCAGCAGAGGTTGGCTCGCACCGCTGTCATTCTAACGATTTCAAACCTTACTGGAGGACTCGTAGCATCCCAACGTGAGTGGTGGACACGTGCCTTCACCCACAGCATGCACAGACAGTAGACGCACACCCAGAATTACACGCAGAGCACTGTACACACTTGCAACCTGTTCTGCCAAACACAACAAAGGTCTCGATGATTGTTGAAGGCAATTGTTGTGAGCCGTTCTCAGTATGGATTCCCAGAGTCAACAGATGTGACAGATACTAAGACATGGAACTTGTTTCTCTGTCAAGAGCTGTGTTTTCTCAAGCAACCTGTCACCACCAGGAATTTAAAGGAAGACTAAAGAATTCGCCGCCGCCATTGTTTAAGCATCAATGTAGCATCAAAGGTTGCTCTTGACGAGCAAAGGCCAAAGTGCAATGCGTATTTTTGTTTGTATTTTTCCCCTCCAGGATTGATGCCTGGACGGCACAGCCTTTGAGGAGAATCATGTCATCTGCTCTAGTCACTGCCCCTAATAGTATCAAATAACATCTGCAGATAAGAGGAAAATGATTTAGTGACATTGGCTGTGTCCTCCTACCACACAAGTGAAAAAGCAGTCCATATAAATCATTATCACTTTGATAGAATCGGGTAAATGACGCTAGTGTGAGTTGCTATGGTTAATCTGTTTTGTTGTGTAGTACCGGCGCTGACTTGCGTCGCTGACTTAAGTTATGCAACTTTTTTTCCCATTAAATTGAACTTGAAGTCAATAATGATATTCACCTTGATGTTGCGCACATCTGCATGTGTGTGTGTGTGTACCTCTTGGGATATTTGTCCTGTCTGTGACTTGGTTCTATCCAGCTCCCTCCTCAGCGATGTGTTCTGCCTCTCGAGCTGCAGAACCCTGCGGGCCAGGTGTACGCTATCCCACAGCCGCACAAACACAAACACAACTTAAGAAATTCCAAAACGTGACAACACCAACAAGTTTCTACTAGTTTGTTGTTTCTCTGACAGCATCTGTGACCATAAGCGTTGGAATCGATTCTGGTTTGGGGCTGCAGAACTGAGCCGCATATGTAAAAGGTGCACAGTATTTTACATGAATAAAATCCATTTGCTCTTTACCTCTGTTTCAGCCGTCTTTTGGCTGTTGTGGGAACGTTTGCTCCGTAGCCGTATGAGAACAAAACTCTCTCTGCCTCCTCTTCATTCTCAACTGGCAACAGACAGAAACACAAATACTGTCTATACATATGGCAATCAGCAGCTTTTGCATCAGACGTTTGTACATTTCGTGGAGCAAAGCGATAATACTATAATTCTGCTTCTAATCCATTCACTAGGCTTATGATCACACCTCTACTGTAACAATAACTAATGCTACTGCTTCCGACATCTGACAGATTCCTTACAATGATGATCCCATTGAATTCAGTGTGTATAAGTCCTGTAGTGGTTATTATAGAGCTAACAGTCTGCTCTTACTTTCAGCTGCCTGCATGGTGATGTGGTCCAACTCTTGCTCCAGCTTTTCATACGTCTCAAGCTGAGTTGCCTGCTGGACAGTTCGAGCTTGCAACTCTGCGACCTGCTTCTCCGAGGATGTCTGCAGCCTGTAAAACTCCTGAGTAAGGAGCTGAGGGACAGACGATTAACAAAAAAAACCCCAGTGTAAAGCCAATCTTTATGTAAATATTAAATTTATAGGTAGGAAGGTAAGGCAGATAACTTTCAGACAGTGAAAAAAACATTCAAATGTTCATTTGCAATCAATTATCAGACCATGTAATAATCACCTAAGTGCATGGAGACATTGGAAGCAATCTCTGCAATTAACTTGTCATATTAATGGGCGTGTTACGTTGAACAGAGATAAGATTGGAGCCTGGGGACAGACGTACAAAGACTGATTCCTGAAAAATGTTCATTAAATAAAGAAATATGGTTCCAAGCATCAGTGGAACAATTTCAGTTTTCTCGTTTACATCAATTATTTGCTCTGCCTTGCTTTCATAATATCAATTAGTCAAGGACTTAATATTAATTAGTGAAGGATCTTAAAACCTTTCATTTTAACTCAAAATGGTGAAAAAGGGAAGATCTGTGCAAACACGGATGCAAGGCATATCAGGAAGACCAGATGGACTGTCTAATGGGCTGTAGGTCTACGTGTAACATGTCATTTTGTTTACATTACCTCCAGCTTCTTCTGTTGTTTCTCACACTCCACCTGGCACTGGGCCAGGGCCTTGGCCGTCTCCTCCTTCACCATCTGAGCGCGCTCGGCCTCGAAGGAGTGCAGCTTGGCCTGATTGGACAGTTCTGCCACCCGGCTGTCGGTACCCAGCTGGAGCTGACGAAACCTGCGTAGATGGAGACGTGCACGCATGCACGCCAGCACATGCATCTGTGAGTAGGTGTGCTAGCAGTAAGAGAAGTCATATATTCTCTGGGCTTCATGTTGATCTTAGATTTAATTTCATTCCTTGCCAATGTCAAAACACACATAAGATTGAACATTTCAAGTGTGTTTTGGCATTGGCAAGGAAGAGATTATTTGGTACAGCATGTACAATAGCTTCACCTGAAAGCACAAGAACTACAGTATTAGTAGGTCACCAAGCAGGAAACCCAAGTCCTAAATCATTTGAGTATTTCTCACTGGAGCTTGCAGCAATGTTTGGCCTTGTTTGATCTTTGATGATAGCAGTTGGCAGCCGGAGAAAGGTGTTTTGTGCGTGGTAATTAAAAAGAGAGAGACAGAACATAGTCTACGGTTTCAGTTTTTACATGACACAATTACAGGTATTCATAACATCAAAGCCGCATCACATAAACAATAAGTTGACATCTTGTCCTTAAGAAAACCTGAGTACATAGCGATCTACATGCCTTTTTAAAGTACACATAAACAACAAACCAATAGACACAGGATGCACCCAAGCACATGAAACCTGTGATAATCATTTCTCTAGACCCTTCACCAACTGTAACACAGTGACGGGTTAACCTTTCTTTCCTCAACTGTTCTCTCTTTGTCTACTTTTCAAACTTATGGTCTGATCAGTTGCGTTTCAAAAAGCACTTTGGAACTTAATGTCACTGCTTTGTGCTACGGGACTTTGTGCTAGAGTGTCAGAGGCTTCCTTCATTACTATCAGATCATTTACAAACAAAACAATTGACTCGACGCCAATCAACTTTATGTTATGAAACAATGAAATTTATGTGTAGCCCAAAGGGCAAAACACGATCAGGCAGTGGATTTCGTGTTTTCTCAGGCAGCGTTTGAGCTCACACACACAGGCTATCGAGCCATGCTAGTTGGCTGGAAAATATTAATAACTCGATTACAGCTGACCCGATAGAATTTCATCATCCATAGAGCACAAGCCTGAGCCGTGGGTGCACAGTGACAGACATGTACACATGGTGGACATTTTACGTCTTCTTTTATTAATGCTCGTTACACTCTAAATACAAATTGCCCCTAAAAAAGAAGGAACTGATCACCATAACAAGCATTCGGCTGAATTCATGCTGACCCTCTGTGCTTCAACCATCTGACGCCATTTCAAGCTTGTCCGCCTCATTCTTTGCCCCAAAAATAGGGGCATGCCGAGGGTTAGGGGTTAAGGGCTTGTGGCTAGCATCTGTCGTTGCTGGCTTGCGATGGGACGCAGAGAGGGAATGTGATCGTAGCATAGAGATAGTGTGCAAGTGAGAGTGAAGCATGTATGGAAAGACCAACAACTGGTGCGTTGGATCTAGAGAAATGACTGGTATGTGGTAGTAACCCAGGACAGCAATACTGCTGCTGCTGCTGTGGATGTGAGCAGTTCTCACAACACACAAAGTTTAAAATGTACTGAAACATACACTTTGATGCAATCAGTGTGACTGATATGGGGTCATGGTAGACATAAATAACAAAATAAAAATTATTTTTGTCATTATAAAATATATTTTTTCTTTGTAATGTCAATTTCTGTATCTTAACAGTTTCCTGAGTAAATAGAGCTGAATTTGCGCATTACCTGATCTAGTATGGCAAGAAACCGGAAGTGTGGCAGCAACGATTGCAGTTTCAGCCCCGATGCTGAAACTGTTTGTAAATGGGCTGAAGTATCTGTTTCTGTTTCACAGCTTGTCCCCAGTATAATGTTTGCTGCCCACAGACAGATTTATTCTACACCATGAATTTGTACAACCTATACAACCAAAGTGTTTCAACGTTTTTGTGACATAATTACTTTTCTGTAATTCTAATGAAGAGCAAACCTGTAAAACTGATTAAAGCAGAATTTAAAGTTTTAAAAACCACTTAAAACTTCACTTAGGGTCAAAATTGAACATTTACACCTCATACTTTTGAGTATGAAGTGTGAAGAATACATGGAGGCTACAGGTCTCTTACTGCTATAAAAGCTATGTTCCTTCAAGACCAAATCTGTTCTTTTAGGTGAGATAAGAATGAATGAATCGTGACCAGTAGTAATATTCATTCTGCCAATTAAACAGTGAAAAATACACTCCTAAGTTATTATTATATAATTGTACAAATCTGACTCCGGAGGACTCACCAGCCATGAACCTCACGCACGTCACTGATTAGTGTTTTGAAACTGTTTTAGAAATCTGTTGATTTAATAGTATTTTCATTTTGAAAGAAGTAATTAGTGCTGTCTGACTGTACAAATGTACCCAAAGGGTTTCGTTTTTAGCCTGGCCTTGATTCAAATTAGACTAAGAAATAATATTTTGTCACTATAAAACAAACATTTCATAGGCAAAAACTCAGTCACTCAAAATCAGTGCAGTCCAGTGCAGCACTCACAGTGAGAAGGGATAGATCACTTTAAACCCATGGGCATGTTCTCACTTTGTGGTTCCTCCCACAATCCAAAGACATGCAGTTAAGTTGACAAATGACTCTGAATCGCTCCTTGGTGTGAATATGAGCGCGGCTGGCTGTTTGTCTGTGTCGACCCTGTGACCCTTAATGAGACAAGTGACATACTGTAAATAAGGAGTGACTATTTTTTGTGTGTGCGTGTGTGTGTGTGTGTGTGTGCGTGTGCGCATGCGTGGTATGGCTCAGAATATATGTTGAATTGTTAATGCAAGATTTGAAACCAGCAAGGCCTTAACCCAGAGGCCCCGTTTTACAATAGGGACTCGCAATGTGACACTAATCACTAACAGTAAGTGTGGAAATGACTACAATGCAGCACAACAACTACACCTAAAAAAACAAACAGGCAGCACTGAGCTGTACCTTAGTACGTTAGTACGAAACCGATATTCTGGGAACCCTGACCTCTGCGCGACCTTCTAATTCTTGCGCTAGAGCAAAGTTTTCATGTGATCTTTAGCAAGAGATGGTAAACCACAGCCACCAAAGACCTGCCGCTCCCACAGCATGCGCTAATGACAGATGGCTGCTGGTTCACACGTCGCTATCAGAGCAAGAACAAGTTTGCAGCTTTGAGGGAAAATGTTAGGAATTGAAGTGGAGTATTATCTCACAGCACACCACTTTAGCTGCGCTTTGTTAACCACATGCCTTCTCCTTCGCTGATTCGCTGGTGCAGTTAGGAAATGAATTTGAAATATGATGTTGTTAACCTTTACCAAAAAAACTGCACCAACTGGCCTAAATTATTGTTGACAGTTTAACAGTTGCCCTCAGGTAAAGTTCCATAACTTTCTCTGACATGCGACCGACTGTGACCTGCTGTGACCTAATGCAGCAGTTGGGGTCAGACTGTTTCATCCCACCATCATAGTGAATAAGAACTTTTGGGAGATTTGTATTAAAATAAAAAGCAGTAGTTCATCTTTAAGTGTTATGTGTAACTTAATGTTGACATAATAACAAGTTGGTTGGGGTCATTCTAGACACCTGTGATAGTGAAACTCACTGTTCCAGCAGCTGGTCATATCTGGACTGGATGTCTTTCTCTGTAGCCACTGCTCTGTCCTTCTCCAAAACAGCATTGTCTCTTGCCTCACGCAGGTTTCTGGTTGAATACACAGAGGAAATTTTAAAAATCCCACATACATTTCCAGAAAGTGTTTCATAAAAACAGTCCGAAGAAGGAACAGCATCAAAGGCCTCATCCGCTTTCAGTTGTACCTAATGAATGTCATAACATTGCTTTTGTTTCTTAATAAACAAAACCAGTGGTAAAATTCTGGTGTAAAAACTGGTTAGCTGATTAGTAATTCACAGGCATGTTAACAAAATGCGTTTGGACGTATTTATTAAGATTCATTTAAAATCACTCATACCTGTTCTCCCTCTCATACATCTCCCTGGAGGTTCTCTGGAGGTTGTCTATCTCCTGACAGGTTTTCAGTCTGATGTTCTCCAGCTCCTCTCTCAACTTGGCCTCATACTCTGATTTATAGTGGTCTCTGTGGTGTAAATAAAATGTGAATAGATCCTTAGAGGCTGTTTTAACATGCAGAAAAATAAACAAAGCAATTCTGGCACTGTGAATGCCCGTGACTAGTGTACAAGCCCAACCTGGATGCTACATATTTTTCATAGGCATCTTCTCTGGCCTTCTTAGTGTCTTCTAATTGCACCTGAATCACAAGAACAAAATTACATAATCCCTTTCGACAGACTGAAATCCTTTTGTCCTGAATGAAGGACAAGGTGATCAACTGTGTGAACCTGCAGTCGCTCCAGGCGATCTTCTTCATGTGCACAGCGCACATTTAGCTCCATGTTCTGCCTGTGCAGGTACTCCTTGTCTTTCTGCAGGAGACTCACTGACTGCTGCAATATCGCCACCTGCAGGACAAGAAGGGAACAAAACAGAGTTTTCAATTAGCGTTGAGAAGACAAAATATAAAGGGAATTTCTGTAGATGTGTGTGAAGGACCTCTTTTCTGAGGGTGTCTCTCTCCCTGGTCAGAGCTGTGTGACTCAAATCTAACGTCTCCAACCTCCTCTTCAGTTCCTTCAGTTCTGCTTCAAAGTTGTCACGCTCACTGTAAACCACAGAGTAAAGGTTTAACAACATTTGTATGTAATGATACACTGTATATCACTGGGCGGGTATATAAACTATTAATAAAAGTAATCAGACACGAAACAATATACTAAATAAACCTACTGTAAAGACCTTTGGCTAACAAATCCTATGTTATAGCTTAAATACGTAATAGATGCAATCAAATCTATTACAACATACAAGTCTTTAAATAACATAAAGGGGGTCGCTCTTGTACTGTCACATAAACACACCGTTTAACGTTGGGGTAGTTTTCACGACGATAGTCTCCTTCTTGAATCTGCTGCTTGGTATCAGCTAGTTCTAAGGTCAGTCTCTGGCTCCTCAGCTCCAGCTCCGTACGCAGCCGACGCTCCTCCTCATAGCTCTGTGGAGACACACAACATCTGTGTTACGTGCGGTTGACAACAGGCAGTAGTACCAGCATGAAAAGGAAAAGCTAATGTTAAATTAATTAGTTATAAAATTTATTAGGAGAGCGTGACACTGTACTGGCAACTTTACATACAGACGACAGGGAAAACAGCAACTGACAAAGAAATAGAACAGAATTCAACTTGTTTTGTTGTACCTCCATCAAAGCCTTCATCTGGGTTCTGTGTGTATCCAGGTCTTCAGTCAAACTTCCTCTCTTCACACTAAGCTCAGCTACCTGACCCCGCAGAGGAGTCACCACCTCGTAGAAACGCATCTGATGACACAGCGCAGAGTTGGAGCCTTCAGGGTGGACTTCTTGTCCTTTCTTTGTTTTCAGGGACGCAAAGCATACTCACAGCTACATATTCCTGTATAGAGAGCTTCTCCTCAGGGAGGTCGCGCAGCTCGTGGTACCTGTCCTGGGAGATATCTAAATCCCTCAGAGACCGCCGCAGCTCTCCGGCCTTCTCACACAGGTGTCGGTTGGTCTCCTCCAGCTGCTGCTGCCTGAGCAGGATGGCATCCATCTCCTGCTTACGCAGACCCTGCTGCTTCCTGGAGAGGATTGCTATATGTTAGAATAGGGCACACGTCTGCTTAGCAACTCAATGATTACAACTAGACAATTAGTACTATCTTCAGCAACATGAACAGCAGAAAGCCTTTCAGTAGGTCAGTATTGTTGAATCCTCTATTCCTTTCTTACCTGTTCTCCTCCTGAGCAATTTTAAGTTGGCTGTCCAGTCTCAGAGCCAGCACTTGTTTCTGGTGTAGAGCATCATTTAGTTTCTCCTCCAGTTCCTCAATCTGATATATGCACAACAACGTTATTATAACTGTATTAACTGCAGCAGACAGTTATTCTTACAAGGTGATAAGCAGATCCTTAAACGTGTGAATCGTCTCCCTCGGACAGTGCAGCACCTCGTTCCTCTTACCTTAGACATATGGTCCGCCTTCATGTTGTCTATAACAAGGTTCTTCTGAGAAAGCTCGATTTTTAACAGCTGGACGTTGTGCAGCAGCTCCTTCCGCTCGATCAGCTGGCGGGTCACCTTTTGGGAGGCGCCCTTCTGCTCGTCCGACGAGGAGACGTCCTCGGTGGTGGGCACGGTTGTCTCCAGGCTGATGTCCTCCGACTCCAGGTCCAGGGAGCTGGAGACGTTGGCTGTTTTCGTCTGGTGCTTCTTCGGAGGCATTTTGTCCCGCTGCGATCCAGAATTTGGTTCTTTCTTGTGGCAAATATCGTTAAAAAAAGGCTGAAGAGGGAGTTACAGCGGCAGAGATTAGCCACTCGTGAAGTTAAACCTGGGCATCGAAATACGTTATTTAGCCTTGTAAACTAACGCCAATGTAAACAAATCCCTTCCTAGCAACAATTTTGCTAACGCTTTAGCATTCAAAGCCGAGAGCCGGCATACTCCTATTTAAACCAAACAACCCATGAAACGGTTGATCGGAAATACGTCGTTGTGGACAAACAACAGACGTGACAATAAATTGTGTTTTTAGTTTCAAGAAGCCCGCTTTGAGGCGCTGCTAACCGTCACCGGTTCAACGGACAGCGCCCCCAGTGGTCAGTAACGTGCAGCCCGATTAACGTCTACTCATCTAGTTATAGCGGTACATCCCTAAGATGCACGGTATGCTGATTTAATATAGTTTCAATTTCCGCACCAGTGTTCATTTTAGAAATGTTTGTATGATAACCAAAATTGTAACTGATGGAGATGCAGTACCACCTCCCATCCATGGGAGGTGGTACTGCATGTTGCTCTACGAATAATTCAGACCTTGTTGTTGTCTTTTGCCGTCGTCGGCCTTGTTGTGTCGAACAAGAATTAGATGGTCAACCAAAATTGAACTGCGTTCACATTTACTTACCTAGCATGTGTTATGTATCATGTATTGTTATGAAACATTGGAGCATTCCTCCATATAGAGGCGAACCCATTTATGAAAATATATAACTGGAATATAGGACCTTAAATCAGCCGTTACGAGTTTTCTTAAACTCCGGGATGGTTTTATCGGCCCACAAAGTCCACACATGGGCACCAAACAGCTTGCCTGGAATTAGATACTGGCGGTACAAACGGAATTTTTACAAACTCTGAGGCTTTGTAACCATCATGTTGAAATCTAAAACCTTCGTCAAGAAGACCCGGTCGGGTGGAGTAATGAAAATAGTCCGCGAGCATTATCTGAGGGACGATATTTGGTGTGGAAGCGAAGCGTGTACTATATGCAAACAGGAGTCCACGGTGCTGGAGAAAGACGCGTGTAGTGACAGCACTATCTGCCCTTATCCACATTATCTAATTCCAGACACCAATGTTGTGTTGCATCAGGTAAGGACAATTTTAAATGTGTACAAAAGCTAACAGTTAATATGTATATAAGTGACATAATAATAGCTCTGGATCAGCCTCAGCTATTTTTCAATGCAAATTACATCCCTAGTTTTTTCAGAGGTGGTTGATGTAAAGGTAGTTAAATCTTTAAATAAATGTTATTAATGAAAAGGAAAGTAAAAGTACCAACACCGCAGATATATCTATAGTAGTTAAGTCCACAACTACCTACCTGTGGAGGAAGTCTAGAGTCTGTTCTTGAAGAAGTAAACAAGAAGTAAACAACCAGATTTAAGTAAGTTAGGTTTGTGATCATCGTCCTAGCGAATGTGCCACACCATGAATATTCACCACAAGACAAATTTAATTTGACCTCTCTCCCTGTGTCCTGCAGATTGACGTTTTGGAAGATCCTGTGATTCGTAATGTGATTATCCTTCAGACTGTGCTGCAGGAGGTTCGTCACCGCAGTGCACCAATCTATAAACGCCTGAAGGACATCATACACGAGAAGGAGAAACACTTCTATACTTTTACTAACGAACACCACAGGTACAAAACATATATTTTTTACTTTAACTTAATGTTAATATTAGGTTGTGTAGAAATCATTAGTTAAAACATAGGTTAGTTGCACTGGTCTTAATTCCTTTTCGTACAAATATCTTTATAAATACACTCCTTTGGAAAGTACTGTACATTATTTGTGGATGAAGTAATGTTTTTGTTTGGTGTTTGTCATGTTTATCCTTTCAGAGACACATTCATTGAGCGTGAACCTGGGGAGAGTGCCAATGACCGTAATGACCGTGCAATCCGCACATCAGCTGACTGGTACGGCCAGCATCTGAAGACGGCTGGCCCAGATGGGCTCAAGGTGGTCCTCCTCACTAATGACCAAGGGAACAAACAGAAAGCAGAGGAGAGCGGTCTGCTGGTACACAGATGTAGGTGAAGAAAAAAAAAGTTGCATTTTGAGAGAAGACAGAGAAGTGGGACTAACATTCACTGCCACTGAGTTCTGTTCGATTCTAGCATGCTTTTAGGTGTTCCCAAGATTTGCTTCTTTATCATAAGATCTTTCTTTTTTATTTTAGTTGAAGAGTATATTAAGAGTCTGATAGCACACCCTGAACTTGTGGATCGTCTGGCTTTGTCCAACGATGACAAGGTAAACACACCTCCTAAAATATTGCCCAGTAATACAATGTAATATTTTCTAATTCAGTTAATTGCCAGCAGCCTGTAACTTTCTGCCCTTTTCTCCTCCCATTGATCTGCGTGTTACCTTAGAATGAGATTACCAGCAGTAAGGTGTTATTCCCAGAGCACCTCCCTCTGTCCAGAATCCAAGCAGGAATTAAGGCTGGCTCATTCCTCCAGGGCACCTTCAGGGCCAGCAGGGACAACTATCTGGAGGCAACAGTCTTCATCCAGGGCGAGAGCGAAGATGGCACAGAGGTGCGCATATGTGTTCATTTATCTATATATGTATGGTATATACGGTGTTTCCATTGGATGCTGTGAGAGCAATCATGAGTGCATGTGTGCTGTGTGATAAAACCTTTGCACTGGTCTTTTGGCTTCCTGCAGGTTCTCATCCAGGGTCTTCAGAACCTCAACAGAGCAGTGCATCAAGATGTAGTTGCTCTGCAGCTTTTGCCACGTAATCAGTGGGTGGCACCTTCCTCTGTGGTGCTGCAGGATGAAGGTGCAGCAAAGGATGATAATGGTGATGAAGAGGACGAAGGAAAAGTGGTGAGAAGAAATATCTGTCAAAAAGAGCGACCAGACTAATTTACGTTTCACTTATTAAGAAAAGAGATACAACAAAGAGCATTTGTAGTTTTTGTTTAAGCATTTTATTGATCTCCCCGTGTGTGTGTGTGTGTCTGTGAGCAGTTGATATCAACAGCTGAGACAGCCAGAAAACCCACGGGTAAAGTCGTGGGAATCATAAAAAGGAATTGGAGGCCGTTCTGTGGAATGCTCAATGTCTCGCAGATTAAAGAGGTGAGTCTCTCTCTCTATCTTTATAATACAACTTCTGAATCGTTTACCTTCAGTTTGTGCTTTATATTACTTCCAACTGGTCAGAAATACAGGACATTGTCCATTTCCTGAGCTCTCGATAAACTGCCTCATTGTCATGTAAAGATTTTATAAGGCGACATACACTGTTCATCTCAAATGTTCAGTACCCATTTGTTACTTCCTTTAATTATTATTCTTTCTTTAATTATTTTTTGTTCAGTCCACCCGCCACCTCTTTACCCCAGCAGACCGTCGTATCCCACGCATTCGCATTGAAACACGTCAGGCATCCACACTGGCTGGCCAGAGGATCATGGTGGCTATTGATGGTTGGCCCAAAGACTCCAGATATCCAAATGTAAGTGGAACTTATTTTATTCAATTTCTCTACCCTATTAAGATTGACATGTGGCATAGTTTAAAAGACACTTAAGTATTTATGTTGTAACATTTTTATAAAACTGTTGTATCAAGCTGAATTACACTATGTATGTGCAAAACACTGAGTGTGTTTGTTTCCTTGTGTTAGGGTCACTTTGTGCGTAGTCTGGGTAATGCAGGGGAGAAGGACACAGAGCAGGAGGTGCTGCTACTGGAACATGATGTCCCGCACCAGGCCTTCTCTCAGGCTGTGCTCAGTTACCTTCCCAAGATGCCTTGGGCCATCACACCAGAGGTAATGACCTAATTTATTGAACTACACACAGCAGTGATTTATGAGCAAATGTGTTGGGTATTTGACATTTTGATGGGAATATGTGATGCAGGACATGGAGAAGAGAGAGGACCTTAGGAATTTGACAGTGTGCAGTGTGGATCCTCCAGGATGCACAGACATAGATGATGCCTTGCACTGCAGAGAGCTGGAAAATGGAAATCTTGAGGTACTACACACACACACACACACACACACACACACACACACACACACACACACACATTATTTATGTAGCAGTAGTTAATGTCTGTGTGTGTTATAGGTGGGGGTCCACATTGCTGATGTCAGTCACTTCATCAGACCCGGCAATGCTCTGGACAGAGAGGCTGCCAACCGTGGCACCACTGTCTACTTGTGTGGCAAGGTGAGGACAGAGATACATCCTGTGTTGAACATTACTAGATGAATGAAATGCACTTATGATTATTACATAATTTACATTTTTTAAGTTGCATATATTTGATGTTCTACCCAACAGAGGATTGATATGGTTCCTGAGTTGCTTAGTTCCAATCTCTGTTCTCTACAATCTACAGTGGACAGGTAAGGAATGAAGGTGCACAAACTGCACATTGTATTTTATTACACTTCAAATGATCATGCATAATTATTAACGTAAACAATTTATAGGTTCATACTCAAAGTGCTGTCTTTGACATTCTGAATGTAGGTAAAGGTGTTTGTTTTTTCAAAAGGTTGGCTTTCTCGTGTATCTGGGAGATGACCCATGAGGCTGAAATTCTCAAGACGCGTTTCACAAAAAGTGTCATAAACTCCAAGGTGCAGATATTCAAATTCAAGCTGTTTTTAGACATGATTAACCTGTTATTGACAGATAACATATTCTTATGCGTCTCTGCCTCTGTTGTTTCAATCTGCTCCAGGCGTCTCTGACCTATGCTGAGGCCCAGATGAGAATTGATGACACCACCAAGAATGACAGTATAACCAAGAACCTGCGGGGTCTGAACAAACTAGCTAAAATCCTCAAAAGGAGGAGGATAGAGAAGGGGTGAGCACTAGTGAATGATAGCAGTAGAGTTACAGGATGGTATGTTTTAATGATGGAGGCAGGTGCTTTTATCAGTCTACATGTTGCTCAGACATGGTCTAAATCATGCTAGTAACTGCTGATCAGAATGAGGGTTGTATTTCCTTATTTAGCATGAACTTTGTTTGCTTGCTTGATGCCTTTCAGGGCGCTGACGCTGTCGTCCTTAGAAGTCCGCTTTCACATGGACAGTGAAACTCACGACCCAATTGACCTCCAGACTAAAGAACTCCAGTAGGTAGCTTGAAAAAGGAGCATTCTGCCCAGTTCCTTTGACAACCATGTTATCAACAAAAGTATCTATGTGTATGTAAATAAATCATTTTTTTTGTTAATAGGGAGACAAATTCAATGGTAGAGGAGTTCATGCTGCTGGCCAATATTTCAGTTGCCCAGAAGATTTATGATGAATTTTCAGAGTGTGCTCTGCTGAGGAAACATCCAGCACCACCTCCATCAAACTATGACATCCTGATGAAGGCAGCAAAGTCCAAGGTTAATAAAGTTAATTATTGTTTTATTTCAACATTCTAATAGCGAAAATTCAATCTTTTGCTTCTGGATCCTTTACATGCTGCAGTTTCCAATATACTGCATTAATCTAACTGATTATATGTTAATGTTTGCTTCCATCTCTTGTCAGCATGTGGACATTCACACAGATTCAGCCAAAGCATTAGCTGACTCCCTCGATGTGGCTAGAGTGGATGGCTTCCCATACTTTAACACGCTGCTGCGCATCTTGGCCACGCGCTGCATGATGCAGGCTGTGTATTTTTGTTCTGGCATGGACAGCGATTTCCACCACTACGGCCTCGCTTCGCCAATCTATACACACTTCACATCACCTATTAGAAGGTATGGAAACAGATATTCTCCACGTTAACGTTAAACCAGGCTTGTGTAGCTACACGGGCGAGTTTACAGATCTTGTTTATTTGTGTCCCTTCCACAGGTACGCAGATATTATAGTACACCGTCTGTTGGCAGTGGCCATAGGAGCAGACAGCACCTACCCAGATTTGATGGACAAGCAAAAACAGTCAGCCCTTTGCAACAACCTTAACTATAGACATAAAATGGCTCAATATGCACAGAGGTCGTCTGTGGCCTTCCACACACAGGTAAACACAACACTGGTTTATGCGAGAGGTGGTCTGAAGTGAAAGTAATGTCTAACCTCACTTGAATTTGACTAACACAGTGATTCATGCTTTTATTACCAATCTTGTTTGCAGTTGTTCTTTAAAAACAGAGGCATACTGAACGAAGAGGGATTTGTTCTGTTCGTGAGGAAGAATGCAATTATTGTACTCATCCCGAAGTTTGGCCTGGAGGGGACAGTCTTCTTTGATTCTAAAGACAAAACAGGCCCAAAGCTTGTTTTTGACGAAGAAGTGGGTATTATCTTATTTATTACAATATGACAAGTAATCAGAATTTTGAAATTTATGAACTTTAATTATTTAGCATTTGTAGAAAATTGCAAAGCTTGCTTTAAACTCTTCTGTACATCATTAGGGCCCCACTCTGATGGTGGAGCAGCACACCTTCCACATATTTGACAAGGTGAAGGTCACCATCAGTCTAGACGACACCAATATTCAGCACCAGAAGATCCGCATGTCCCTGATTCATCCTGTGGTACGGACTGATCATGGAACTATTAACTAATCCAATTATGACTGCCTTTTAGAATTTCTACCGCAAACGTTTTTTTTTCTTCAGTTGCAGTATTGACTGTTTTAATTTATAGTTAATGTAACCTACATCTGCCGTTCTGTACATTGTTATTTTAGATCCCTGGTGTGAGTGTTTCAGCCTCAGACATTGAGCCCCAGACAAAGAAACCAAGACTGGACCACTGAAGCAGTGATTCAACACGCCCACCAGCTGATCTTCCACATGATTGCTAGTCTGTCAAAGAACCAGTATGGACTTTAAGAAGCGTTTACACGATTTGTCCATTTCAATACATCTGCCACACTGAACTATAGTTCTCTAATGTCCAACAAGCACCACACTGATTTGTATCTTTTTAAAATTATGATTTCACATTCTGATCAGCAAATCAACAAGGACAGGTGGAAGTCACGAATGTGTAAAATGACAGCAGACTTGGAGACTAGTATTAAAGGGTTTTTTTATCCATTTAGTTCTGGTCTTTTTCTTTGCCTGACCTTTAATTTCACACAAACATACAGCAATTTGTATTCAGGCCTTTTTTTCTGATTTTTCTGATGAATCCAAGAACAGAAGCTAAATCGTAAATATCTTTTTCTGAATAAAGCCAATAAATATAAATAAACAGAACACACATAATGGGTCCTTAAGACAAAGTATTCAAGATAATTTAATGTGACAATGATCCAGTCCATTTTATAAAAACAAACAAATGGCTCACTTAGCTTTAAATTCATGAGTGGCATTATTCAGTGTTGCAATCTAAATAAAGAGAATAAATATTCACCTGAATTAGAACAAATCTGAATTCAATAAATGGAAAAAAGCTCTTGTCATGTAAAACCATCATGGTAAAGGGTTTTAAAAAAACATAAATACAGTACAAAACTGACGTCAAGATCTATCAGCACCATACAGAATGGAAATTGTGGCATTAGCATAAACACAGCACTGACTGCTGTGTTTAACAATGTGCAAATTTTGATACAGAATCTCATTTTCCCCTTTATCACACCAGTATATCATAAACAAGGTCCCTCTCAGTGGGATTAGGATTATCTAGGAGCTAGTTATTCTCTTATGAACCTGTGACAAAACAAACTGTGGTAATGCAGGTAATCTGAACTTCAGAAAGAACTAATTAAACCTTAATTCTTTTTTACCTGACATTGTTCACCCTAATCAATTCAACAAAACACTTTAAACACAGTGTAAACATTGGTATATTTGCAAATGATCATCTTAAGCTTCCACTGGAAGAGTTAAGTGCATCAGACTGCTCAGTGGTGAGGATAAAATACCTGGAAATATGAATTTGATGTTAGTGGAGGTAGAAATGAAAAGGGTTGAACATCAAGCAAATACTGTTAGTGAAGTCTGCAAGATATTTACTATATTACTGTATGCTGATATGCTTTTTTTTTAACATCTAACTCCAGCGCTGCTGATATGTGTAAGGAGGTAGCTATACCTTTACTTTAGTGTACTTCGTGAGCTGGAACGCTTCTTCTGCCAGGTTTGAACTGAAGGACTCTTTGCTGTAGCAGTCTGAGCTGAGGCCATCTATTAGACTGGCAGTGCCTGCTGAGGTAGTGTTGTACCCGCTGTCCACCTGAGCACACACAAACAGCACATGGTTATAACCATCTCAGAACACAGCTTACTGGTAGTTCTCCTTGTTTCATTTCCAACACCAACCTGCATGCTGGATTCACAGCGTATGCTGCTTCCCTCGGCCAGGAGAGACGCGAATATCTGAGAGCTCTCTATCACAGACACGCTGCCCATACGAGAACTGGTGAGCAGTTCAGAAGGCGCTCTTCTTTCCTCTTCGGCATCGTCTTCATCCACCTTCCCTTCCACCCTGGTGTCCTTGTCCTCCTCCATTTTAACAGGTTCCATAGGATTTATGCTTTCTCTCTCAGTAGTGCCAGGCTGAATGTCCTGGGCCAATGGCGACAAAACATCTAGTTCCATAGGTGGATGAGAGGAGGAGAAGGACAATGAAGGATTTAAGTCTTCAGCATCATGATTGTCTTGGAGCTTGGGGTTGAGGATGGGAGAGATGAGAGGAGGTGAGGCCCAACTGCGGATTCTGGGCTTTGGCCTGGCATAGTGCTGGGGTTCACTGAGGTAATGCAGCTGGTGTGGCGAGCAACTACGAATTGGGGAACAGCCCTCTACAAATGGACTCTCGGTGCATGATGTGACATCTGCCTCCAGGGGAACACCAAGTGGAGTCACAACGTTCGTGTGCTTCCTCTCAGCTAAAAAAAAAAAAAAAAAACGCAGAAGATTAACCACTAGTGCTTTCAGAAGAAATTTGTGTTCTCATCTAGGATATTACAAAGTTTGATACCCAATACTAAACGACCGACCTACCTGAGCCTATGGGCGTGACTGCTGCTTGTGCAACAATAGGAGACACAGCAGGAGAAGCAAAGCCAGCGGGAGATGACCCACCAGGAAACACAGGGCTTGTGATGCTGCCGAGGCTACAGTCCCGGAAGCAACCTTGCTGGATGGGGCTGGATGAGAACTGACCCTGTAGGTAAAGCCAAGTTTAAGGTAAGGCCAAAACAATCACCAACCAAAAACCTTTAAGGTGCGCATAACTTTAGTGAATAAATGTTTAATCAAAGACTTATTCTTTATAACAGATGCACTGAACAAGATGACAATTATAAAAAAAGGTATTTCCACAAGAAGGCTGAACAACAAAGACTATCTCCACTTACAGTTGAAGGCGTTTGGGCTGAGGCTCCACGGCACACAGGGGAGGAATAAATATTTATTACAGCGTCTCCCTCGCAACCCTCAACCTCTCCTACATCTGCCCCTGCTCGGGTTAGTGGAGGCCTCTCCTGCATGGCACTGCTGCTCTCTGGGCTCGAAGGACCGGAGCAATCGGAACTCTGACCATCCAGGAAGAGTTTGCGTCTTAAGGAGGAGGAACTGAGACTCTCCTGCACAGCATCACACACTTCCTCATTGCGGTAATATTCCCCTAAGAAGTAGGGAGAAACAGACCGAAACGTCAACCCCACAGTTAAACAAAATGTTCAGCTTTGATTGTGCTTTCGTTTAATCATTTTACCGAGTATTTTTTCCAAATCAACTGCTAAAGGTAGCGAAAGAGTTGTCTGACAAGCAACTGTAAAACAAAGATGAAACAAACACAAGTTAAAACAAGGATATGAAGCATACGGCTGCCAATTTGTGAACTTTAAATGAAACTAACCTGAGATTTTTTCTGTTTCCTCCACAATCACTGAGGACGAAAAACCTAATAGTACAAGGACATAAAACGTTAGCTGGAAGGCAACTAACAAGTATTACAATTATCGTATAATCGGCCAATTGTTTCTTGTTTTATCCTTTATTTAATAAAAAGAACACAACATATTCAGTAAAGTCAAATAATTCAAAAGATAGATTACAGAGAATAAGATGTTCCAATAAAAGTATAGGGAAAAAAAAGATAACTTACTTTTCTTAGAAATCTGAGGGGGTTTACGGGAGTCTGGTGGGGCCCAGGGGGAAGGCACAATGGCTCCTTTAGTAAAAAACTTTATTGGAACAAAAACAAAATGACAACAACAAAGATTGACCACATTAACACATCATAGAAACTGATTTATCTGATTTATTTATTTTTTAATGTTAGCCCACCTGCTCAATAGCATTTTGTCGCTTCTCTTCAATGTCGAAATCCATTCTAGATGTTCAATTGGAAAAAAAAAGGCTGCTGTCACTCAAATAAACTTAATAACTGTCAGTGCTGATTTATTAAATCAAGATGGACTATTTTACTTCCCCTCCTTCTGTACCTACCTTGTCTGGCTGAGGTAAAAGGATTGTCGCTGGATTTCCTCTGGGTCTATGTGAACTGGTTGTAGACTGGCCATTTCATCAATAGACCAGTTAAACTTAGGTGGAGTCTAGGAAAAAAGAAGAAGTAATCAAAGACTGACTGTGCATGCATATATGGCAGAATAATTAGCAAATCTAAGCTGTGATGGACCTACAGATTTACAAGGCTTGGACTTGAACACAGATGGACTTGGCACCAGGGGTTCGTGGAGATGGTGATAATCATTAGGACTTTCAAACGGGTTTCTGATGGAAGGTTTCCCAGGGGTTTCTGGATGAACATGTAGCTCAACAGAATCTCCCATCTTAACTAGGAAGACATGTTGGAAATAAAGGAAAAGGCAAATTAACATGAAAATTAAACAATTAAAAGGCATAACGTTTACAGGGTCAAATGATGAACTCTGTTTCGTTAGTTTGGTGCGTGAGTCAAATTACTTCCTCGGTTTCCTTAGATGACTACAGTTGTAGTAATATGATCAGTGGCGGATTTACGTTACTTAAGTTTTCTTATTTAGCTTTCAAAAGACACTACTTCACCTAAAACCGTCAACAAATGTGTAAATATCAAATATACACATGACGCAGTAGGTACTTACAACTGATTTAATGCCAAAACCTCGCAGACAGCGAAAAAAATATCTTCATTTAGGGGCTAGAAAACAATCAGCGTTCAAACGTTCATTTCAAGCTCGCTTACAAGTTTCGCCAGCCAATAGGCGCACAGCCGGAAAATCGTGTTGACCAATCAATGAAGAGGTGCTTGTCGTCACTTCCTCAGTTTGTTCCCGTCACAGAGGTTAGCGGGCTTCATAGCTAATCAACGTTAGCTGCCAATGTGGTGTTTTAGCAACTTTTGTAGCTAGTATGTAAAATGACTAATAAGAACCCAAATATTCACTCAACAGTTGAAATACAGTATTAACGCGTTATCGCCAGAAAACGTCTTCAAGTATTGCAACGTGCTAGCAAGCGCTGTCAGGCTAGCGCTACTAAATTGATTTGACACTATGGCAAGTGCAGCAAACGCCAACCTGAACGCAGTTCGGGAAACAATGGATGGTAATTATAAACACGAATTCAAATGTTAAATTGCATCGTTGTGTACAATCAATCTCCAAGTAAACGGACTCATGATAAGCTAGTTTATTGACGCAAAGCCATTTGTATTTAGTCATGCGTGTACACCTTTCCCACACAGTGCTGCTGGAGATCTCCAGGTTGCTGAACACCGGGTTGGACATGGAGTCCCTGTCCATTTGTGTAAGATTGTGTGAGCAGGGCATCAACCCAGAAGCCCTGTCAGCAGTGATCAAAGAGCTGCGGAAAGCATCGGAATCCCTCAAGGTACGGACACAAGCGTCACATCATCATGCAAAGCATATGTAGAGAGAGTTACTAAGTTTGTGTAAATTCAGTGCCTGATTTTAATGCAGAGCTATCTGAAGACATGAAGTCACACATTTATAACAGTGGTTTATGCTTATGCATTTTTACACACAGGCATTGTTCTGCATTAACAACCATTCATTTTGAACTGATCTCAGTAGTTTGGTGAAGTCTGAAACACTAATCCATCTTTTTTGTGCAAAGACAGAGTCTTTGGTTGATTTTCTTTGACACCCAATCACAAAATTATCCAAACCTTTTATGTGTGTTGCAGGCATTTAGTGTTGCATTATTATTATTACAAAATGCATTTCAGTTAGTCACAGAAAAAAGATACCTATACAAGTACAAAATATATAATTTCAGATATAAAACAATTATATTAATTCTGTGTAATAAATCAGTCAATGGCAAGTTAGTAGTGAGGAAGAGGAGAGTGACTGTCCTAAGCGTGCGGTTCACTCTGTAGAAATTATTGAAATTGCCGTTCAGTTAATCAACAAATTGTTTCAGCACTAATTACAATGTTGAATAAATACAACAGCGGTAATGAAGCTAGTGTGGGGTTAAGTTCGTATAGCTGCTGCCTAGACCAGTGTTTGTTGATTGCAACCCTGATATTTTTTTAAGTCAACAAATTGCACAAGGGTGTGAGTACTTACAGTACCATGTTGCAGGACCTGTTGATTTTGAATAATCTTGGTGTATCAATAAAACAGTTTCAAGCTTCAGAACAAAGCAACACATCTATTATTGAAGTATGCACAGGTGATGATTGAACATGACATTCTTGTTTGCACAAACAGTTTTGTTTATATTCCAGTAGTCCTACTATCCTGGTTGTAGTTGTACTTTTCCTATTATCATTTTGTGAGTTTGGACCTTATGTGTTGACCATCTGCCATGTGTTTTCCATGAGCCCTTCCGTTTTTGAACTATATTTCTGTTTTTGCACTACAGAAACTGGCATATGTTTTATTTGGGACCTACATGTGTGATTGAGTCACATTTCAGCCGCTAGTGAGGTTCAATAGAAAACATTTTGTAATCCAGACGAGGGAAAGTTTCCTGTGCCTGAACGAAGCGTAAAATGTGCCCAGCGAATTCCATTAAACAGCCAGGTGTCTTTTATTCAACGTTCATTTTCATTGGGTTTTACAAATATGGTTAATTTTCACACCATCCACCCTTGTAATGCTCTTATTATGAAGGAATAATTTGTTTTTTGAATAATAACTACTATTGAACTTATATTTCTTTTTTTAGGCTGAAAACTGCACAAACTGAAGATGAAACCAGATCAGTTTTGTGGATCTTTATTGGAATGATGGCCTTTCCTGAATACGTGTTTACCATGGACTCTCCAGCCAAACAGATGTGTATGTCTGTCCCCTGTGCCTCCTCAGCAATTAACATGCTTGTGTTCATGTTCTTTTCTTTGAACGTGTCAGGGTGTTTGTGTAGAAACTTATCTTGAGGTTTCTCCTACTGTCATCGACAAACTGTGGTGTTAGCATTGACATCCTTCCGTAATTTAAGAACACATCTAATTTGTATCATATTTGGAAGTGTATATTTCTTAAGTATTGTTTTTATTTTGTTCAATTATAAAGCACTATTTCGACATTATCCTTTTGCAATTTCCGTTGTCTGCGTTTTTGTCAGTCGGTGTACATTGAAATGTTACAGTTAATGGCCACCAGGTGGAGATGTCATTTTTTTCATTCCAGAAGAAGCCTTTGTTAGGTTTTAACTGTAGAGGAGTCTGAACTTTTGAGTTTCCCTGCAAGTTAATTTTTTGTCAGGGATTCATTTGTAGGGTTTTTTTTGTTGTTGATCCTACTTTGAAGTAGAAAACATTTTTGGGCATGGAAGAATGCCAAGGTATTCTTCCATGGCTGCCCTAGGAGGTGTTGACCTTTCAGACATATGCTACAAAGGGAATGATCCTTCCTTTCACATTAGGCGAAAGGGACAAATACATAGAATGTTGTGCAGTATAATAACAGGCCGTGCAGGAGTGATCACATCTGCTGCCGACATGCTTCACCAAAGAGACGACTTGGACAATGGTCATTCTTTTCAAACAGGATGTCCTGTTAAAGTGAAAATCTGTGCTTCTCCATGTGCATGCTCTCTCCCCTGGAACGTGTACGACATATTGCAAACATGACATAAAAAAAAAAACATGTCTTTGATCACCCAGGAATGAAGCTATATCGTATATCTAACTACACAGAGCATTGTTTTGTTTCTCCGCCGTCTGTAAAATAGCTCTATTCATCTTCTGGACGAGGAAAAATGCTGAGAGCACAAAACATTCCTCCACAGGCCAATATAAACGCTAGGAGCGACCTCTCATCCGTATAGGACCGTATCAGTAGCTTGTGTGTGTGTGCTTGTGTGTGTGTGTAGACTCCTGTAGATCTCTACAAATGAGTAGACCCAAAGCCATCTGACAGTAACGCCTCAGCCCTCACAGGCACGCCACGAGTGAGCAGGAGTGTGTGTAAGCATTTCTGTCTCCTTCTGCTTTGTCTCGCCGTCCTGACTGACGGACCGCGAGTCGAAATCTCTGTACCGCTGCTTTGATCTCTTAGCACAGCATCTCTCTGTTCCTCAATAGCAGCATCATGTTAGCCAAGTAGGAGAGGCATACAGATACGGTGCAGTGGCTCTCCTTGATGGCTCGTGAGCCTAAACAACCCCTGGCCTCCGTGGGGGGTGGACTGCATGGGATGTTGATGGAGAATCCCTTTCTTTTAAAAAGAAAGAGTTACACGGGGCTTGATTGGCTACTGTGGGCGTGGGATTCAGGATGCATTGCTCTCTGTTTGATGTGTTTGAAAGGTTTCTCCTGATCCAAGCCGACTTCTTTGATCTCTGTAAAACAAAATATTCCCAAATCCCATCGTCCTGACTGAGAGATTAGTGTCCATATATGCATAAACATCTAAGAGGTGTTCAACTAGGGCACTGGTCAGGTCACATGACTGTATAAACTTAAGAGCAAAGCAGGTCCTCACATCGCAACTTCTGAAGGTGTTTATGTTTGTATGTCTCGGTAATTATCCAGGCCGAAGATTATTTTTCTGATAAATGAGGGCAGTCTCATTTAAAAGTGAGAGATCTGTGTGTTGCGATTACACTTCAGGAGCTTGAAGAGAATATTGCAAAAATAATTAGACTGGACTGATTAGTAGCTGCCTGTTTATAAAGTAAGGTGGTCTGTTTGTTTGGAACAAATCTAAATTACAAACATAGAGTCTCATGAAAACATAAAACACGAAGAGCCCTATGTGAAGCACAGGTTAAACAACGATCTCACTGTTCGTCATTACGTTGAGAATCCTAATTACTGCCAACATGTAGCTTTAAATGTGGCCCTTATTAATCTTATGTTCATTTCAGAGACTATATCTAAAAATTTGTATTAAGAGCTTTTGATGGCATGACAAAAATGTAGCTACTGAATAACAGAATAACAGCTACAGATTCTATTGAGATCATTGTTTTAGAGGCATTATCAGAGAAGCAGGAAACAGAATTTTTCTCTACAGTAACTTATTTAAAAAATCTGTCTCGGCATCAAAATCAACACCGCAACACGAGAATAAAGGTTAGCAGCAAAACGGGAGCTTGAACAGTCCCGCAAAAGATAATTATGGTATTTCATCTCGTTTTTTAATTTTCCGTAGGAAATTAAATTGATTAAATTTTGCCACAGATTATCAATCAGTCCCAATCATTAACATCTACAGTGTTTACAGTGTGCTTAATAGAGTTCATATTTCTAGATCCATAGACTGGCAGTGAAGCTGTGGATTTATTAATACTTCTATAACTGAACAAGCCTGACTGATCCTCATCCTTGAGGTGTGAAGCTTCACTGACAGCATTTGCCCTAAGAGGAGTTCTGTGACCTTGTTAGAGCTTATTCCAATACACCACTCTTGATTAAATCCAAGCCACACTTTTACACCACAAGATTATAATATTTAGGTCTCAATTAAATTCATAGCAAGGAAATTGGATCATAAACTCTTTAAAGGATCGTTAACAATCATTAGACAGGATAATGGCATGGCAATCAAAATAGGCTGAAAAAACTTCAGATGTCTTTTAGTGACTTTGTTGTTTTTGGACATTTTCCAAGCTGATTAATCTGGAATTGATTGATTTACAGTTGTAATTAGCTGTCTTCTGCATAGATGCATAGTAATTGTACATCTCCCTGCTTGTTTTAAAGTATTAATTGGTTTCATTAACAAAAGCAGTTAATTGAATAACAATTAAAGTTGGTGATGGCATCTGCACTGCGTACAAATTCCCTTGTGTTTTTCTGATGATGATAATGAAAGCAGCTTTTTATCAGATTGAAATTTTGTGTGTTGGACTATGTAATGACAAACATAATACTGGGCTTATTAGTTTATTTGAGTGGCTCAGCGAGGCGTTACGCTGGTATTGAGCACGTTGTGTTTAACAGGTATGCACCATATGCTTACTTAATCAGACACTGGAGTCACATTTGGTGGTTAGATTGTCTTCCAATGAAAGCAGGTAGTAAAACAACTTGAGCTAATTCAATTTCAAGCAAGTTTGGGTGTAGTGAACAGCTGTTCATATTTGTTGAATTTTTTTAACATTCTCACGCTTTTTTGCTTTGTTTTTTCAAGTTTTTTTTTTTTTTAGAGCTCAACTCCGGCAGCCTTAACTTATCCAGGAGAAAATAGAGATAGAGGGTGGACGAGCTGTCCACTCTCCTTAAAAGAAGACAATACAAGGCATATTGTAGTGACAGCTTGCATTGTGTGTGTGCGTGTGTGTGTGCGTGCGTGTGTGTGTGTGTGTTGGAAGGGAGCATGTTAGAAAACAGGAAAAATATAGAGAACGTGTGAAAGTGCGTGTGCATGTGTGTTACAGTGACAGCTTGTATTCTGCGTGATTAATGATGTGCTGTGTGACTTGATAAGTGCTTCGGAGGACCAACGCTTGTTTCAATTAGACCTTGTGAAGGTCGCGACGCCTTGCCGGCCTCTCATTATCATATCCATAATCAATCCACATTATCATAAGGGAATGTAGAATGGATGTGTGATATCTTGGTCGCGGCGCACACACACACGCCGGCGCCTAATCACATACCAAAACACAATGACATACTCTCTCACTCACACACACACACACACACACACACACACACACACACACACACACACACACACACACACACACACAAACGCACCCTTCTCTCCGAGTTGATTTGAATCATAACAGTGGCTGTCGGAACGGATTGTCTGTTCAGATTAAGTGTGTGTTTCTGAGAATTAAGCGGCGTTGATGGTGGTGGCATTTCCGATCCCCTCTGCAGACACAAATGCCAAAACATCATTCTGTCACCCCCTCCTCCCTCCCCCTCTGTCCCACAGCCACACATACAACCGGGCGCACACGCAGACACACACTCAACCAGGACCCTGGGGCATTTTTAATAGAGGCGAAGTGATTCGTATGTTTTTACTCCTCTAATGAGAACAGATTGAGTGGTATTTACACTTCATCGGCTGATCTAACCACCTACACATTTCCCTCACGCTCACTGGCCAAAACAGACATGCGGATAGGACCAGAGCTTGGCTTTCAAACAGCAACACAACGTGAATGTTATCTTTGTCTGTTTGGCTCATGATGGCACCGCGGCAGGATATATTTGAACTGTTCAAACAGCTAAACTGCAGGCGGATTAAGACAAGCTTTTAGGGTAGTTTAACAGCAGACCTTTGATTTTAACACACAGCGCCTCAGTCAAACCCATTGAATGAAGAAAACGATTTGAGGAAAAAGGCCGGGCCTTAAACTAGGAGCATCAAAGCGCTAAATAGATAAATCTTCATAATATTACTGTACTGTATTGCCTGCAAAGACGACTTTGGAGCATGTGACATTGCCCGATTCACTGCGAACATTATTAAAGATCCCCATCGCTGCTGGTGAGGCTGCGATATCAGTGCCAA
This sequence comes from Betta splendens, assembly GCF_900634795.4. Taxonomy (NCBI): domain Eukaryota; kingdom Metazoa; phylum Chordata; class Actinopteri; order Anabantiformes; family Osphronemidae; genus Betta; species Betta splendens. The sequence goes on from NC_040895.2 coordinate 14,157,651, forward strand.
AACCTGGGAGCCACAGCCAACAGTCCAACTCCCAGGTTGTGTAATGCTTTTGCAGCCTTAAGCCTCCATGGCGTCAGGATGAGCGGTGGGCCGCAGATGTCTTTTCGCCGCTGTCTTGTAGTTGTCTCCTCCGGCCGAGCGTCACTCGGGCCCCGTTCATCAGATAAAAGGCTCTGTGCAACTTTTCCCGTGCAGCGGCGCTGGAGACGACCTGCACACAGTCCTTGACGGGGACACGGTCCAAGCATGAATTACTTTCTTTCCTCGCCTCTGCATCATACACTGGAGAGATTTTTCATAAAGTCTCAGCTCATTGTTTCATTTCAGGGGAGTTTAAGCACAATAGCTGCTGTATGAATTAAGCCTGTGACCTTCCTGTTGCGAGACAAAGTCATTTCCCAACAGGCCATCCAACCTACAGTAACAGGATCCCCGTAAACGCTGTAGTTCACCATGGATGGATGAACTAAATTGAAAAATTAAAATAATCCCAGCACCTAAGGTTATAATCACAAATCATTTCTCTGGGCTGGCACATTACTCATCCGACCCTTGTTTATGCCAGCGCTTATAGATTAGCAGAGTTTGTGGAGTCTGTCATCAGCCTACAAAGCTGCAAAGCACTGGCCTGGGAGGTTAAAACGGAGCACTTCACTACTTATTAAACTCTTATTAAAGGTGGGAATTTACAACATGAATCAGCGCCGCTTAACTCCAATGGCTTTATCTGTGTATTTTCTACAGATGGAGAAAAAGAGTCGTGACATTTCTTTTTGGCAAGGAAAAGGCCATACTCAGCAGGAGTTATCAAAGGCAAAAAGTAAAAAGTTCGAGTTAGCTATCTCTCCCTCTCTCTCCCCCTCTCTCTCCCTCTCTCTCTCTTCCCCTGGAGATACTCATGTTAAGCATAATTAAGCAGATTTGATTAGCATCAAGCCTGGCTTCCTCTCTTGACTTTTAATGAATGTAAATCTACCATCTACATCCTAAAGATTAATTTCTGCCAATTAAAAAACACAAGAGGGCTTATTGGGGAGAGGGGGGTTGGGAGGAAAAGAGTGTTAAAGTCCTTTGAGTTGGAGTACAGTCGGAGTTTTATCCTCTTCCCCCTTGTCTTACGGTGAGATGGTCTCTGGAGATCTGTGTCTCTCTCTCCCTCACGACCAAGATCATTATCAGCACAATGTTCCGTGAAAGCCACTTTGAAAGGACTGCGAGCTCCATATGTAAATGATGGCGGGGAGTGTGTGAGTTAATGTGTGTGTTTGAGCGCGTGCGCGGTGGATGAGGAGCGCGCGGGGGAGCAGGTAAAGGGGTCAATTTGTCAAGTCAAGGTTGCTGGCCCACTTTTGTCTCTCATCGACCCGGTTCGAATCTTCCTGGAGCCTTTTGACTCAGAACCAGAATTCTGGGCCACGATGGGACAGACTATTGTATAATAAAGACAAAAATGACTCCAAGCAGGTGTGAAGTAGGCTTTAACATAAATTATTCATCAAAGACATTCACTCAGAAGCCCCTTTAAATGTAATTAAACAAACAAGGTTTTCCTTCATTTTCATTTTGTTGTCACTAAATAAAAACAGTCTTTTTCTTTTCAAGCACTTTTATTTTATTGGCTTTTTATTATGACGTATTTTAGTTTCATATACTTTAAAATGAGAGAACCAGCCTACACTGAGTGTGTTCTCTACAGACTATTGCTCGTATGTCAGATAAAGATTAAACTCTTGTGATTGAAGGAAAAGGGGCCTACAACTATTTTAAATCGTGTAGGTTTAAATGAGTCACGAGGAGCCAGATGCACTAAGTCTCATCCGAAACATCTTTTCGTTCACAAACACGCTTAACCAAAGTTTACGTGGGCTGCGCTAATCTTTGCTCTCTCTCTCTCTCTCTCTCTCTCTCTAAGAACGTGGCCGGGCTCCTCCTCTTTATGATAATGTGACAGTAGCATCTCCGGCTCGGAGACAAACCTCCTTTCATTCTGTTTCAACTATGTGATGTGTTTTTCCACGCACGGACCCCGGCTCCTCTCCTTCTTCTTTCTCACCCCCTTCTCCTCCTCGACTCGCTCGATGCGCACGTCCCTCCCTCCGATCAGCTGCGTCTGTTTGCCCAAGTTTCCTTCTCACACAGTTGACTCTGAACTTTACTTTTTTTTTTTTGACATCTGATTTCCGAGCATGACCACCATGGCGACCCCGGCCGCTCCGCTCGGGCACCACCCGGCGCCGAGTTCCGCCTCTCCGGCCGCCAACTCCCCGCCGCCCGCCGCCGCCTCCGCGGCGTCGTCCCCGGCGCCACCGGCCGCGCACCCGGCGCTGCTGCATCCGTTCCGCGCGGACCTGCTGCTGCCGAACGGCGCGCCGCTCAGGAGCGCGGCGGCGCCGGCGGCGCCCGGCGGCGGCGCCAAGCCCGTGTACGCCACGCCGTCGCCCGTGGAGAGCACGCCGCAGAACAACGAGTGCAAACTGGTGGAGGTGAAAGGTGCGAAGCTCGCCTCGTTCACGGTGAAGGACGCGGAGCTCATCTGCCTCCCGCAGGCGTTCGACGTGTTCCTCAAGCACCTGGTCGGCGGGCTGCACACCGTGTACACCAAGCTGAAGCGGCTGGACATTACGCCGGTGGTGTGCAACGTGGAGCAGGTGCGCGTGCTGCGGGGGCTCGGGGCGATCCAGCCCGGCGTGAACCGGTGCAAGCTCATATCCCGGCAGGACTTCGAGACGCTGTATAACGACTGTACCAACGCAAGGTGAGGCGGATGGGGGGTGATGGGGGGGGGGGCACTGTGACCTGATGCTGGGGTTACCCCGTTAAGGGGGGTGGGGGGGCAGCAGGTATCCAGACCTACACAGCGTGTCCCATAATATAAATATTACTTTTAATCCTTGTTCTGTCTGCATTTAAAAAGTGATAAAAGTTTCCCAAACTGAAATTGTAAACAGTTACAGTAAATCAATCAATTCATAAACCAGTCTAAATGAAGATGAGGCGTGTTTTGGTTTCAACCGGGGTTCTGTTGACCGGCTGGGTCCAGCTCGCCTCCGCTCTCTCCGCCACCGGTACCGCCGCTGAGCCCGTGGCTAATCACCATTTTAATGGCTGATAAACGCTGCCGTGCTGTTGGTGGTGGTGTTGACGATAATGAATTTGAGTAATCCCAACTCTTAAAAGTTAGTCATGTTATCGTAGGCTGTGATCTCCTTTTGCTCTCGTTGACATGCACGCACGCAAACAGACCCACGCACACGCACACTCACACACACACTCACACACACACTCTGTCTGTCTAGCACACACTCGTACGCACACATTGAATCTGACACTGTCATTCTGAGAAATTGATTCTTCACAGAAATTAATTAATTTTCATTTGGCCCCAAGCGGCAGCTTAAATCAGGACAAGCTCACTCACTCACTCACTCACTCACTCACTGATCCTCTCTCTCCCTCTCCTTTGCCCCCACCCCCCCTCCCCCTCTCTCTGTTTCCTTGCTTAATAACTTGCTGTCTTATCATATCAACACTCTTTAGCCCTGAGCATCAGAACAGAGGAGATGATTAAATGAATTCTGGGTATTTATGATGCGATTATGTAAATTAGCTGTTTTGCAGAACTCAAATGGTGACCAACTACACGGGTCATCAATCAGCGCGCCACATAGATAGCTGGATAAACGGGCTAAATTGGCTGGGACTTCTGGTTTCCTGGTGCCTCAGTCTGCTGCCGTGCAGACCACATGCTCGTGACAGCAGAGGAGTGTGGATTAGCCTGAGTTTGGGGAATTTATTATTGTTTGATAGTTAATCCCTGCTCCTTGGAGCGTGAATGATCCAATTTTCACCAGCCATTAAATGCAGATTGAGGTTGCACCAAGATGTGTAGAGATACAAACCAAAAAAACACACACACACACACACACACACACACAGATTTTGTTACGTGTAAACAATTTTTGTTCCTGAAATTTGGCTCTGGTTTCATCTTTGAGCCGCGTTGCGATTGAAATACCAGGTGTGAGCTTTTAGGACGGGCTCTGACTTGTAGAGTGAAACCAGAAACAGGCCTAAATAAAACAAACTATTGTGCGAATCTGCTTCCAGCTTCTGTGCGTGGATTAACACCTGCTCTCAAGCGCGCGAGGCCTCCAGCCGAGACAAAATCCAGATGCATCTTCTGGGCTGCGTTGGGATTTCTTCTGTCAGGTGCTAATGGGAACGTTGTTGTACGAGCCCCGAAAATACACAGCCTCCACCGTCTCTAATTATCCACACAACCCTCAAACAGCCTTTAGTTAATGAGAT